>NC_041384.1:569173571-569181267 GCF_002162155.2 Triticum dicoccoides | reverse complement strand
CCCGTCGCTGCCCTCCTACCACAACGCGCCTCCCGCCGCCGGCCGCTCGGCCCCGTCGGCACCACCGCCGCGGCCGCGCCCACAACTGAAGCTGCCGCCCTCGCCCCGCCCCCAACCACTGTCGCCACCACCTCAGATCCGGCCGCCATCACCTACCATGCAAGCCCCCACATAGGATCTGGTAACCATTGCTGCCTCCGCGCGCCGCCGGTGTGGATCCGGCAACCACGGTCGTCCATGCATGCGGACGGTGGGCTCTGCTTCCCAGCAGTGCGCCTTCTCCGCGCTAACACCGCCAGTGGCTCAACACCATCTTGCCCGGCCTCCTGTTCTCCACCGCCAGCCACTGGCGTCATGCCGGACCCAATCCATGTTGGTGCACCAGCCCTGCACGACGCCCGTCCTCCTGGGCTTTGTGTAGTGCAGGTTTGAGCGTCGAGGCGTCGAGGCGGCCAGTGCGCCGATGCGGCCCATGCACCGTCCAACAACGACCTCAAAGATTTTTTTTCTACTCGGCCTCCCGTCCTACGACCTCTTGCGGCACCAGAAACGCTGACGAGCACGAAGTCACCCTCTCCTGCTAAGCGCTCTCTCTCCCGTAACACAAGAAGTTCACGAAAAATCTGTTGCAAAGGTTCAGGTACATCAAAGAAATATAGAGAAAATGGTTAACTGTATATGGGACTTGATGCTCTTCCTGTATGTGCATAAATATGAGTTCTCACCTACCCATTTTGCTCTCGGTGGAGCTGATGCATTCTTCTCCCCAGCTGTGACGATGAGTAGAGACTGAAGATCAGAGTGCGATCCCTGGAGCATTACTTGGTGGTGCATCTCACTGACCTTCCTCGCCACCTCTCATCGACCTTCCCGGTGCCTCTTATCGACCTTCCCCATGGACACAATACAAAAATGTTTGGAAGTTCAACAAGTTTGGGCGAGGCAGCCTGCACCAGTCCCGCCTCTCCTCCGTCATGTGCTCCAGGAGAACTAGGTTCAGTGCACAAAAAAAGCAGCAACAATGATTTGATAATTCATTTCGAAGTTCTAATTTGTTAGCTACTTCACGTTCAGCTAGCCTGTGTATATGTGGCTACCAAGGTGGCATGCATTCAGCTGTGACTTTGTTTTGGTTTCCACATGTCGCCAGTTGCTATTTGCGTGAAAAAGATTTATGTATACTGGGACCTCCATGTACTAAACATATTAAAAGGCATCTCGTGTATATTCATCCCCCTGTATGTTTCTTGTTGTATTTCAAGCCGCCACTAACCATTGGCATTTTTTCCAGATGCTCCACGTCTTATAAGTGTCCACTCTACAAAAAAACACAATTATATGCAATACCAACAAACAGTATGTGCTCATGCAGTTTTTTCTCTCCACTAGCCTCGGACTTCTACAGGCAAAGCACATGCATGATTTTCTCCCTAATTCTTTGGCCATACTCCATTTTTTGTGTAGATGCAGCATGCACTGCTCTCTGAGGTAGCGGGCAGAGAAAAAAATGTCCATTGTGCAGCAGTACAAAAATATGTGTTTTTTCAGGGGGTTTTCTTACTCGTGTAATACCGTTTTTACTATCTGGCCTTTATATCACTCAAAAAATTAATTGGTAGATTTCTGAATGCTAGTACATGAAAAAATTGATTAAAAGATAAACATAAAAAAACATCCTATAATTTTGAGGGCATGCAAAAGAAAAGAAAAAGTTTTCTGACTAAGTCAAAGGTTCTCGTTCATATGGTTCTATTCGATCGCATGTTGAAGTCAAAGGAATTTTGTTGAGGAAGTTTAAATACACTGTCTCAGGAAAACACCAATATTTAAAGAATACATTATAGCATGAATTAAAAGAATTTTTTCCTTTGAAGTTCAAATAAATAATTTAGCTCAGAAATTCAAGTACACTCTCTTAGGAAATTATCAACAATTTCAAAATCAAATACATGATATAGTAAATTAGAATAAAAGTATGATAAACTTTTTGTTAGGATCACCGTGAACTTCACATCAGTAAGAAAATTCAAAAATTGAATAAATGCAGGCAGAGAGTTGCATCTACTCTTGTCTAGTTTAATTTTTTTCAAGCGATTTAGTTCAAGTTATACTCGTCCACAAAAAATAGGACAAAACCATCGATGTTCTTTCTCAACTACAATATACCAAGATTATGAATCTATAACAAATTGGACTTTTGGTGGTGTGCACATGATGTTGACGTGCCAAAATTGAAGTTGTTTAATGTTTGTAAAAAAACTCATGTTTTCCCAAATACTAAAGATTAAAACCAAGAAGTTTAATTTAAAAATCAAAGTAGCTCAATGTATATAAAAAACTCAAGTTTTCTCGTAACTAGAGAATAAAACCAAGAAGTTCAATTGGAAGAAATGGAGCAGTTTGATATTTATTTGAGAAAAATCAAAAATTTCCAGTTACTAAAGAATTAAACCAATCAGTTCAATTCAAAATAACGAAGAAGTTCGATGTTCCAAAAAAACTTCAATTTTCACATTTCTAAAAAAACACAATGAAATTCAAATAAAAAAGGTAGAGCGGTTCAAACTATAAAAAACTCAGATATTTTCACGTAACCGAGAGAAGTTCAGATTGATAACTGCCAGAAGTTCATGTACTACACGGTGTGCATTTTGTATGAAAAAAAAGAATAAAAAGGCAAAGGCTAAAAGTTTTGTTGCTAGAAGTTCAAGTGTTCGGCCCGGGAAAGTTCAAAAATTCTTGTGAGAGAGGTTGAACAAAAAATCTGTGACAGAAGTTCAAGGTGAAAACAATGGGAAGTCCAACTACTACATGGAATACATTTCAAAAAAGAATATAAGAATAGAAAACAAAAGTCTTAAAAGGTTTGTTGCAAGAAGTTCATGTGCTCCTCCTAGCATAGTTCAAAATTAATGTGTGAGACGTATGTCATTCATTTACATGTTGAAAAAAAAGGCAAAACAACGTTGTTTTGCAATTTTAAAAACTGCTCTCAAACGACAACGAATTTGTAACACCTGTCTACATGAAAAACTTGCTGCTATTCATAAGCTTTCCACCGGGTATATTATGTGCCACATTTTGATGGACGGTTTAAAATTTTCATGTATACCATTTAAAACATTTGATGTATTCAAAAAATTATTACCTATTTAAATAAGTTCATAGTGAAAACAACGAGAAGTTCAAGTACTACAAGGAATGCATTTCAGATGAGAATAAAAAGTATAGAAAAATAGAAGTTTAAAAGGTTTGTTGAAAAGAAGTTCAAGTGCTCTTTCCGGGGAAGTTCAAAACTTCTTGCAAGAGAGGTTCACCTTGTATTTCCATGTTCGATTTTTTCCGTATAAAAATCAAATACAATTATTTACTCAGAATATAAAAAGGTGAAGTTCAAATTGAAATAAGAGACGTTCGGAGTTTATTAAAACCTAGGATTTACCTGTTCAAAAATTAAAAGACACGACGCCATTTTTTGCACTTTTAAAATCAACTCATAAACCAAAAAAATGGTTGCTAGAAGTTCAAGTGCTCGGCGAGGAAAAGTTCAAAAAATTCTTGTGAGAGAGGTTCACCGTGTATTTAGATGTCCAAAATACATAAAAAAATATGTTGTTTTTGGTGTTTTAAAATAATTTTTTCAAACCAGAGAGAAGTTCAAAGTGATAATAACCAGAAGTTCACGTACTACATGGTGTGTATTTCAGATAAGAAAAAACAATAAAGTAAAACAGAGTGAAGTTCAAACAGACATACCCCAGAAGTTCAACTACTTCACGCAGTGCAAAAAAACAGCACGTCAAAAACAAAGTGGGGTTCAAACAGACATACCCGAGAAGTTCAACTACTTCACGCAGTGCGTTTCCATTTGCAATGAAGGCAGAAATCATGATCTCGTCATTTCTCTAATTTACTTCAAAACGACAGAAATATCATCTGTGTAAGTTCAAGTCCTCGATCGAAGAAAATTAAAAAAATATTGTTAGAGAGGTTTGTACAAAAAGAGTATCATTTATGTAACACTGACGAAATGGATGAGAAAATTACAAAGGAAAATACGTCACAGAAGTTCAACGTGAAAACAGAACGAAGTTCAACTACTATAGTAAATGAATTTGAGATGAAAAAAGTTTAAAATCATCGCAAGTATGAAAAATGATCAACACGGGAAAGTTGCGTGTTTACAATAGCTTTTCATCGGTATATCACTTGCTCAATTCCAGTGAGTGGATGGAGAGCTACGAGCAAGAAAAGCACGTGAAAAAATAGAGTGAAGTTCAGGTACACGTGCCGAGAAGTTCAGGTTCTTCACACGGTGCATTTTCGAAGAATCTGTTTCGCGATAAAGGCAGAACGAATGATCTTGCCATTTCGAAATTACTTGAAAAGGACTGGGAAACGGAGAAAACCATCAACATGAAAAAGTTTCGCATTTTTCGTAGCTTTTCAACGATGTATTATTTGCCCCATTCCGATAAAGTTTGTAGAAAATATGACGAAAAAACGTTTTTACCTATTCTCAAAACTGACTTAAAACTGTAAAGAATTGGGAGAAACAATATATACCAAAAAGTTTCGCATTTGCTCAAGCTTTCCAAAGCCATATCATCTGCTGCATTCGAACGCACGATAAAAAAATTAGCTCGAAAATACGAACTCGGTAGGACTTGGACCATTTTCTAAATTACTCTTAAACCATTCAAAATTAGAAAAAAACTTTCAAGATGAAAAAGTAGCGCATTTTCATAAGCTTTCCAATGCCATATCATATGCCTCAATTGGATTAGCCGTTTATAAATGACATCAAAAATACGAACTCAGCTGTTCGGTTTACGAAATTTTACGCTTTTTCAAATTACTCTTTAACCATTGGGAATTAGAGAAAACTTTCAACATGTGGAAGGAGCGGTTTTGCAGCAGATTTCCAACGCCATATTATATGCCTCATTCCAATAAATGGTTTAGAAATTCGATCAAAAATACGATTCACGTTTTTTGTGTGAAGAAAAACGGTTCTCAAAACTGCTCTTAAACCGTTTATATTTTGTCAAAAATTTAAGTTGGGTCATGATATTGGTGTTCATAGCTTCCCAACGGTATAACGCAAGCCCATTTGGGCAATGTTAGCGGAAATTCAACCTAGTACAGGGGGAAGTTCAACGTATTACCAGCAAGGCAGGTCAGGTTGTGATCAGAATATTATTCTGATCCCGTGATCAGAATAGTGTTTATGTATATGTATATATACACACACACATATATATATATATATATATTCCATTTTCTAAAACATGGAATAAAATATACTATTTGTGATGGCAGGTTAAATATAATTAGTTGTGTATCATTCTTTTCGTCAAATGCGGAGAATGTTAGAGGCATACATTTTAAGGTATATATTTTCATATTCACATGTACATATCTAAATATATACATCGAGTAGTTCAACAAGAAATAAGTTACCCTTGCATGAGCATATGTTAGATGATGTTTCTGGCTTATGTATTTCAGTTTCGTGGGTAACGTAACCTGATTTTTGTTAAAAGGAAGACGAATATAGATTCTTTTTTTGGGGGGATAAACTTACAATCTGTTTATCATCTTTCAAAGCAGTACAAAGAACACTAGAAGTAAAAAATTACATCCATGTTTATAGACCACCTAGCGAAGACTACAAGCACTGGAGCGAGTGTTGTAGATGAGCAACTTTGCAAATGCGTAGGCCTGAAGGTGAAGGCTGAATTCTTTGTGTTAAAGAAGTCAATGAAATTACACAGAAATTTTATGCAAATTAGGAGCCTTATATAGGCAGCGCTTCAACCGTGGGAGCCTAGATAGAATCGATGCACACCCCTCAAAAACCACCGCCTCTTCTTGAACAAGAGAAGCCCACTACATAAAATTCTGTATGGTGGAGCCCTGCAAGTCGTCAACTATATATGATGCTAAAGAAATAGGATTCACATATTTATATGAGGTTCTTATTAGTAACACAAGGCTGCACCAATAAAATAACAAATAGATATACTTATATTTTGTTACGGAGGGTGTAGGTGATTTAAATTTCATATATCATATAGATCAATCAAGTCTGGTATAATCATGAAATAATAATCCATTGATAATTTCATTTATGTTATAATAACAAATATCAATTTCCTACAAATGAGTAGTTTAAATAAAATTTACAAGCGAATATGCAGGAGATCAAACATAGAGCAATGCAAACATATCAAATGATTAATCGGAAGGGAATAGGCCTAATTTAATCACATGCTCCTCGAACATACAAAGCCAAATCCATGTCATCGCTGATATGACTATGAAACAACTATATTATATATAATAGAATTTTTTTTGCCAGAATACACACTCTATTAATGCTTTGTTTTCGTTCTTAAGCCTACATTTAATTAGAACTAGAAATAATTCTAAAAGCAAATATAAACTTCATATAACGATGGAAAGATGGTACTACTATTATATTTCGAAAACTTAGTGGTACAACATTACTATAATCAACATATTTATACTAAACTAACGTAGCTCTAATGCATACGTAAGTATTCTTATATCACATGTTTGAATTTCGTTTTTTTGTGATCCATATTTGAATTTCATGTTTCTGGTACACAAAAATAAGTTTACGAATCTTTTATCACACCTTACAAATGAGTTGAAGTTTTACTCTGATCCATTAAGAATTTAAAGATTAATAAACATATAACTTTACAATATTACAATCATAAATGAAAATCTAGCCGCGCAAATGCGCGGGTACCCCCACTAGTTATATCTGATAGAAATTCACACCAAGATACATGTACAGAGCTGATTCTTCAAACTAAACTCCCATGATTCAGTACTCAAGACAGTATGTAGAATGCTGGATTTGTTCACTAAATTGGCAAGAGATGTTATCATTCATATACATCTACCTGCATCAAACGTCAATGGTATCAATCGCTGCAAAATACAAAGTAATTGAGTCCATCTAGTGCTGCTTTGCACTGCAAATACAAAGTAATTTAGTCCATCTAGTGGTGCTTTACACTGCAAAACTGCAGTGGACCAAAAAAAGATTAGGACGCAACAATGGATTTTTGATTCTGAAACCGCCTTCTGGTGCGGCTCTGCTGTAGGAAAAAACGCACGTCCGCACCAGCCAGGTGTCAAGCAGATGACGACGCCGACTTGTCTATCCGATAAAGCAAAAGAAAAGGAAAAAAGGTCGTACCATTAAAATGCAGAGATGCAGAGAACCTTGCCCACGACCTTCCTCATCAGCCTCCTGGAGAGATCCTTGCATCAGATGAGGAACAGAGTCTCGAGGTATACCTCCACATCGTCGTAGTCATAGAGCGATGCCCGCTGCTTCTTGGACCAGCGATCTGAGAGCTTGGCGGTGAAGAGCCCGCTCTGCGCAATGAATATTTGGCAGTACAAGCAGAACGTGAGGGAGAGACCGTCGTTGGAGCTGAATGTGAGGTGCACATCGGAGGAGTCGAGGATAGAGGGAGTGGCGGCGCTCAGAGGTGGGCAATCGAGTCCAGAGACTGATATCAGGGTAGGCGGTCAAAAGAAGAGAGGGTGCAGGGGATCCAGTAGGTTTTTCTGGAGCGGCTAGAGGACTAGAGGAGGAAAGCAACGCCAATGGGCGAGAGGAGCGGCGGTGGAAGGTGGGCGGATCTGGGGA
>NC_041384.1:569167766-569173197 GCF_002162155.2 Triticum dicoccoides | reverse complement strand
GCCCCCTAGGGGCGAGTAGGCGATATAATCGACGCTGGGAGTGGTTTTGCGCCCAGTCGTCGCCCCCAGGCGCCGAAATTGGCCCACTTTGCAGCCCAATTTCGACGAATAAAGGACCCATATGGGCGAGAATAGGCCCATATTCGGCGTGGTTTCGCCGTGTCTCGGTGTTCAATTATCAACACAATTATTTCTTATCACATATTTCATCACAGAAAAATTAAATACTTCAACAAAATAGTACAACAACAAATAGTTCAATACAAATTATATAGTTCAACAAATAAAAACTCATATTTCATCACACGGCGTCCCCCTTGAGCCTCCATAGGTGCTCAGTCAGATCTTTCTGCAGTTGATGATGCACCTATGGGTCTCGGATCTCCTGACGCATACTGAGATAGGCAGTCCAAGTTGCCGGTAGATGGTGACCAACTTCGGCTAGAGGACCCTGCCTGTAGTATGGTTCAGTGTCAAACACTGGGTCTTTTTGCTCGCTCTCGATGATCATGTTGTGCAAGATGACACAGCAAGTCATAATCTCCCAAATTTGATCTTTGGACCAGGTCTGAGCGGGGTACCGAACAACAGCGAATCGAGAATGGAGCACACCAAATGCCCGCTCGACATCCTTCCTGCAAGCCTCCTGAACTTTCGCAAACCAGGCGTTCTTGCCTCCTGCCGAAGGGTTTGAGATCGTCTTCACAAATGTCGACCATCGCGGATAGATGCCATCTGCTAGGTAGTACCCCTTGTTGTATTGGTGCCCATTGATCTCGAAGTTCACCAGAGGAGAATGGCCCTCAACGAGCTTGGCAAAAACAGGAGAGCACTGCAGCACGTTGATGTCATTGTGAGTTCCTGGCATACCAAAGAAGGAGTGCCAAATCCAGAGGTTCTGTGTCGCTATCGCCTCAAGCACCACACTGCAACTGCCTTTGGCGCCTTTGTACATCTCCTGCCAACCAAATGCGCAATTCTTCAATTTCCAATGCATGCAGTCGATGCTTCCAAGCATCCCAGGAAATCCTCTTGCTGCATTCTGGGCTAGGATCCGAGCAGTGTCTTCCGCATTGGGTGTTCTCAAGTATTGTGGCCCAAACACTGCCACCACTGCCCGACAGAACTTGTAGAAACACTCTATGCAGGTGGACTCGGCCATGCGCCCATAGTCATCGAGTGAATCACCGGGAGCTCCATATGCAAGCATCCTCATCGCTGTCATGCACTTCTGGATGGAGGTGAATCCAAGAGCGCCAGTGCAATCCATCTTGCACTTGAAGTAGTTGTCGAACTCCCGGATGGAATTCACAATCCTGAGGAAGAGCTTTCGGCTCATCCGATAACGGCGTCGAAATGTTTTCTCGCCGTGAAGTGGAGCATCGGCGAAGTAGTCATAGTAGAGCATGCAGTAGCCTTCAAGACGAAGCCGGTTCTTTGCTTTCAACCGCCCCGGCGCCGAGCCACCTCGCCGCGGCTTTTCATGGCTCGCTAGCAGCTGGGCGAGGGCGGCGAGCACCATGAGATGCTCTTTTTCCTGGACGTCGGCTGCGGCTTCCTCCTCCAGCAGCGCGGCGAGCTCTTCCTCGTCATCCAAGTCCATCGCCGAGACAGGCAAAACGCCGAACACCTTGCACTCGGTGGGCGTGTACCCGCCGCTAAACCGCGCCTCCGCGGCCGGAAACGGCGGCCGGAAACGCCCAGCTGCTCTGGGAGGGGCTGCCGCGGCGAAGCGCTGCTATTTTTCGGCGGGGAATGGCTATCTAGCGGAGTAGGGCGGCGGCCGTCGCCGGGATATAGCTAGTGGTGGCCGAGGGCGCGGGGGGTGCGAGGCGAGTCGGGGGAAGAAAACCTTGACTTTTCCCCTGTCGGTGTGGGCCAGGCGTGCTTTTCCCTAGCGCCGGAGCCCCCAACTGCTCCCCAGCGCCGGGTTCGGCCTGTGACTGCCGGGCGGAAAAAAGGTCCGAACCGGCGATTTTCGGCGTCCTGGGGGCGCGACTGGCCCGTTTTTTCGGCGCCGGCGCCGAAAAAGTGGCCTGAGGGGGCCTGTTGGGGGCGCAGCTGGAGATGCTCTAAGGGGCATGGGACGGTTGCGTTGTGCGAGTCCGAAATTTTCTAAAGGACTGCATGCATTTTCTATTTTTAAGCCTCGCGCGCGCTTTGCTAAACAAAAATCTAGTTTCTATTATTTTCTTTTTGAAGTTAAATCAAGTTTCTATTCATAGTTTTGTTTCCCGTTTTCTTTTTGACAGATCTATTCTTATGTTTCCACTATACTCCAGTTTCTTAATTTAATATTTGGAACCCATAATTGTTTTAATTCTAGACATTACTTGCTAATTCATGATCTGAACAATACATTATTTATCTATTTTATATAGCTCTAACCATTTTTCCTAAAAAAATCTCTAATAAATTTATATTTGTTTTTTCATTTGCGAGAAGGCCAAGGCCATATAACGTTGTCATACACTTACAAGATTGTATGTACAAAACTGGAAAAAAATAGGTCATTGGGTATATCGCGTCCTTTTGCACTGCCGGTGCCATGCATGAGCAAAACTCGATGGCACATACGGATCTTTGGACCACCCTCGGAGCCAGGGTAATATTGACATAGCAGCCGAGAATTCGTTGGTAGGAGCATAACAAGCTAAGAATAGGATCATTGTCCCAGAGAACAAGGCGATGAAGAAAGCTCGACAACCAAGATATGGCCAGAAAGAGCTGGTGAGGACTTGCACTAGCTTCTCAGTGAAGCCAAAATTGGTCATGCTTCGCCGCACAGAGAATAAGCCAACAAACCAAAACATGAACTGCCATCGTTCAACCACAAACGACGTCGTGGAAGACCACCTACACAAATGAAGACAAAATTGGGACTCTAGATGTGGCCAGGCTGAAGCTCCATACACCCCAGCCGCCAGCAATATGTATTGTTGGAATGAGGACAGGACAGGTGACCTTATTTCACACTACTAATGGTGTCATGGCCTTTCCACCGTCCGTCAGACACCTAGGCTAAACCCTAATTGAAGCTAGGGTAAACCTAAACAACACGAACAACCCCAAACCAGGGCTCCCCACCCCATGCACACACACCTCCCCATCATTCGTAGGCACCCGGAGGCGAGGGGAACCGGAGACATCGTCGCATAAGAGAGAAAACCTAGCCGCTTTCTCTCTTGAGAACTTTCACTTCCCGAGTATATTTTGTAGTTGGTGTAATACCCCCATTAGTCTCAATCAAAGTTGCCTACCTTCCATCATCAACTGGGCAATATCTCGTCTTGTCACCTAGTCATTTTTGAGCTACTTCTATCATCATAAACGAACATCCCCACCTTCACATTGGTTGAGTCCACCTTCATCAATATGGATAATGACGCACCCAAATTTTTTGGGGGGTATTAATGTCGCATACTATATATAACGCAAAAACATTAGTGGACTTAACCAAATAAATTTCCCCTTTTCATATTCCATAAACGAATTAAGAAAAATTCAATTTAGACTTTCATCCTCTCCATATTTATAATGGTAAAGATTTTCTTCCATCATCAACTCGATCAAGATTTGGGCTAGCTTGGTCGATGTACGTCGTATAAGTTTGTCTTCTCTTGTCGTCTTGAGAACAACTCACAGTGATGACGCCGTAGGAGAAGATAGATCGTGGTGGGGACAACGACTTCTTCTAGACTCTCAAGGGCTCTCTCATTATGATACATTCTAAGTGCACATTTTTTTGACCATCCTATTTGTTTTATTTAGTACACATTTTTTAAGCATCGTATTATGGAAAGAAATAAAATGCACGTATCTAATGCTAGATCCTAATTCTTGGAATTTTTCTTATACAACAATTATCCGGAATTTAACATCGGTCATTCCACATGTTTATCAGCGTCGTACATACAAACAAATCACCAAGAGTGAAAGTTAACCGTCGGTTATTGCTATCCCCGTCGGGTAAATTTCTCAAATAACCGAGAGTCACATATGTACCGTCGTCCATTTCCAGTCATAGGCGAGAGTTTTGTTTTCACCATCGGCTATTAAATTTCACCGTCAGGCGTTACATGTAATCCGCGTGGGTCTAGAAAAACCCATGACACATTACAATGAACCGTCGGGCATTAAATTGGATACTCGAGAGTTGGATTTTCACCGTCGGGCAATCTAGTATACCGTCGGCTATTGGCAGAAATACCTGTGAGTTGACAATAAACGTCGGCCATTGAAATTACCATAGGCTATTACTGTAATAACCGACGGCCCGTCGGCTATTAGATTTCACCGTCGGAAATATGGGGATTTCTAGTAGTGGAAAGTTAGCGCCACGTTTTGTGGGACCATACAGAGTTTTAGAACGCATGGGAGAAGTTGCTTATAAATTGGAATTACCTAGGGGATTGTCGAGAGTTCACGACGTGTTCCACGTTTCCCAATTGAAGAAGTGACACGCAGAGATGGCGGATATACCGCTGAGAGATACAGTGTCGCTGGAAGCGATTCAGTTGGATAGTGATTTGACCTATGAGGAGAAACCAGTCAAGATTCTCGAGTATGCTAGCCGAGTCACCCGCAGCAAGGTTATCAAGTTTTGCAGAGTTCAGTGGAGCCACCACACCGAGGATGAAGCCACCTGGGAGCGAGAGGAAGATCTGTTGAAGGACCATCCTCACCTATTTTCTAGCCAACCTGAATCTCGAGGGCGAGATTCATCTTAAGGTGGGTAGGTTTGTAACATCCCAAATTTTCAATTTGGAATGTTATACATTAGATCATCACTGCATATCATTTTTTTTTGCTTTTGTCCGGATCCAAAAATTGTACGCAACTCAAGGACCCACGGAGAGAGTTGGGGGTTTCGTTATTTTCATATTTGAGTTTTCTCAAATTTTGAAAATATGATCATTTGATTTTATTTATTTTATCTTCAATTATTTCCATTATAAAAATATGAGAGAGGGAATAAAATGACTTTCCCAAAATAAAGAAATATTGAGGATTTAATAAAAAATCAAATAAGATTTTATTTCAGTGTTTTTGGCTAGTTTTTTTTTTGAATTTAGGAAAAAAATGCACGTTTTTCAAAATTGCATTTTAGGGCCAAGAAAATGTTCATCTCGTTCTAAATATTTTATTTAGGCGTTGAAAATATATATTGGCGTTTTTAGAATTTTATTTTATTTTATTAGAATTTTTCTTAGTTTCGGCGGAATTGTTTAAAAAAAAGTACCGTGCGCCCGACTGGGCCGAAGGCCCAGCCGAGCCTGGCCAGGCCCGCGCCAGCCGCCGCCTTCCCCGTGGGAGACCGCACCGCTGCCACAGCCGAGTCCGGCCGGGGCACGCCTCCCGAGGCCGACCTCGACCCGGCGCCCCCTTCCCCAAGCCGCGCCCCCCTCTCATAAATACCCGCTACCTCGCC
>NC_041384.1:569103304-569167403 GCF_002162155.2 Triticum dicoccoides | reverse complement strand
GCCGCCGCTTGCCGCGCCCGCTGCCGACGCCGCGCCGCCCCGCCGGAGCCTTGAGCCGCCAGAGTCCGACGAGGTAGCCGCGCCGTTCGCCGCCGGTTTTCCGGAGAAAACCAATCCGGTTTTTCCTTGAAAACCCTAGGTTTATTTTTTTATTTTTGTTAGATCGGTTTTATCGGTTCTTTTATCTAGCGAGCGTTCGCTCGTTCGTTCGTTTTAACAGACGAGTTCACCGTTTAGTTTCAGATAACGAACGTTCGTTCGATAATCTGTTCGTCAGTTTTTCTTTTTCTCAGATTTTCCGCGATTATTTCTGATCGCGATTTTTGATCCGATTTTCGTTTTAGTTTAACTTTTCGCTCGTTTATCGGAATGAGGCGATTCAAGCGCCTAGAGTTTCGTCTCGAAACCCTCTTTCCGTTTAACCAACTCAAATAAGTTTTTCCTTCTGTAAAATTTGACTTAGGTCCAGATTAGTAATCGAAGCTTGTTTTCTTTCGCCATTTGACTTTCGTTATTTCGTTCGATTTGTTTCTTTTGCAAACCGGAGTTCTTAAGTTGTACTTTCTGGTTAGATCTCTTATTTGAGTTTTACCTGTGCATTAGATGAGTACTTATAGTATGCTTGTTTGTTTGTTTGCGATAGAGTACCCGGAGTGCGCCGCGTGCAAGGCAAGTAACACTTTGATCATACCTCTTACTACCCAGTTTTATTGCATTAGATCAATCCTCAAACCATTGCATGAATAGGATCTGATTAATATGTGGGTTTTGGGAAGTAGATGAGGTAGTACCTATTACCTGTTTTATTAGCAAACCCTGGGAGTTACTTCTACGTTTGCTTATGCCATGCTATGCTTGTAGACGTGGATTGGGTCTGAGCGTATCCATGACAGACGTGAGAATGTTAATTAATGGTTCAACTTAAGGTGGCAACTTTAATACACATCTGGGTGGATTGAGGCACCTGGGTATTCCAGCAATTGCTTGTTGTTTTTCTTTATGGACCGCCACCTAGGCTCAAAGGGAATCATGAGATTATTCATACTAGAAACTTCCGTGTGCAACCACAAGCTATTATGGGCTCTAGCATAGTTGACTAAGTCGTGCGAACTCTTACAGTGGTAGACTAGCAGATGTAGGGGAAAGTAGGTGTAACGGTCTACCCGGTCATAAGGTGCCAGCGCTTCTGAAAGACTATGTCTCGGTCATCCGTTTCTCAAACACCATGTAGTGCGAGAATCCCGACGGAGGAGATCGAGTCTTGTGGGGAAAAGTGCACAAACCTCTGCAGAGTGTATAAACTAATCATGGTTAGCCGTGTCCCCGGTTATGGACGTCTTGAGTATCTAGTACATGGATTATCATGTGAATCTCATCATGTGACTTTAATTAATTTTGTTGGGTTTTAATGATGATGTTTAATTGGGTTGAGAGGGTGTCTACGCTCTCAATGTTTAACAACCACCATAATACTTAAATACAAATTTATTCCTTTACAGTAGGGAAAAACTGGCTTTACGCAAAACTGTAACCATAGAGCTTTCCACCAGCCATATATGCATGTGGTATAGCCTATTTCTGTTCACTACTGTCTATGTGTTACATTGACAGCATATTCCATGTGCTGACCCGTTTTCGGGCTGCAACGTTCATGTTGCAGACTTTTCAGACGACGAGTAAGGAGCCTTAAGTCGTGGTTCTATACTCAGTGATGCCGTTGGAGTTGATGGACTCACTTATCTTCCCAGCCTTCCGCTGTTATCGTTATTAGATGGCCTTAAGACATATTATTTTTGTAATAAGTTCTCTTTTGAGACACTCGATGTAATAACTGTGTGATTTCTACTCTGTTATAAATCGTTCAAGTATTGTGCGTGTCAGCATTACTGATCCAGGGATAACACTAAAGCATAGAGATCAGACCGTTTGAGGTCTGGTCGCTACAAAGCAAGACGACAGACGTGAAAGGCTCTAAGTCAGAGTCGCACCGTATATAGAAATAATCAAACAATGGACCCACAGGGGCCACGCACCTGCACGCTTCCGTGTGAACACTTCCAACATGGCGTGAAATCACAATGAAGCAATCGAACAGTGTAGCGCCCGGCGGACGCAAGCTATAATCAGCCGGCTGATTAATAACATTTTCCTCAAAAAAAGAATAGTAAAATAAATAAAAAATCAGGAAAACCTAAAAAAAATCTGGGTGTCAAACCTGGTTAATCATTATACTCACATGCTAACCAACCTATGGTTGGATGATTACGAGGACAGTAGTATTCTTCCCGCATTTATCTTGGATTTATTTTAGGTTTTCAGCGATGTGCGTTTAGTGGGAAGAGATGTTCTGGTCAACTACGAGGCATCTACGCGATTTCGTAAAATCTCAAGATGATATGCCGGCTTAGTCTCTCAGAGGTGCTCATAGGGGTAGGGTGCGCCTTCATAAGGGTGAGTGTATGCGCATATATATGAGCGCTTGCGTGTGTACTCGGTTCAGTTTTGTTTCTTATACTTACGTGTGAAGTTTCATGAAGTAGTGGCTATGAAGTTTGATGAAGTGGTGACATCTATGATATTCTTAGCAGATAAGTCAAAAAATTGATTGTATAAAAAAATTGTTGGATTAAACATCAGACTATATTTTCTTCGGTAAGCATACCATGGATGCCATTTCTTTATCAAGCTTCGCACGTGAGTAGAATGATTGATCAGGTTTGACACCGCCAAATTTCAATTTTATTTTATTTTTATCTAGTATTTTATTTACTATTTATATAGTGTTCACACCTGCACAGGCACCCAAGAGATCCTATGCATTTATCATGCTTGGTTGGTTCATTCAGGACCGTGTGATGCAAAATTGGCATGTTTGGTAGCATGTGTTCACTGTTTGGCATGCATAGCTGATGACCCACAAGTATAGGGGATCTATCATAGTCCTTTCGATAAGTAAGAGTGTCAAACCCAACGAGGAGCAGAAGGAAATGATAAGTAGTTTTCAGTAAGGTATTCTCTGCAAGCACTGAAATTATCGGTAACAGATAGTTTTGTGATAAGGTAATTTGCAACGGGTAACAAGTAACAAAAGTAATTAAGGTGCAGCAAGATGGCCCAATCCTTTTTCTACCAAAGGACAAGCCTGGATGAACTCTTATATAAAGGAAAACGCTCCCGAGGACACATGGGAATTATCGTCAAGCTAGTTTTCATCATGTTCATATGATTCACGTTCGGTACTTTGATAATTTGATATGTGGGTGGACCGGTGCTTGGGTACTGCCCTTCCTTGGACAAGCATCCCACTTATGATTAACCCCTATTGCAAACATCCGCAACTACAAAAGAAGTATTAAAGTAAACCTAATCATAGCATGAAACATATGGATCCAAATCATCCCCTTACGAAGCAACTCATAAACTAGGGTTTAAGCTTCTATCACTAGCAACCCATCATCTACTTATTACTTCCCAATGACTTCCTTGAGGCCCAATCAATGGTGAAGTGTCATGTAGTAGACGTTCACATGACGCCACTAGAGGAGAGACAACATACATCTCATCAAAATATCGAACGAATACCAAATTCACATGACTACTTATAGCAAGACTTCTCCCATGTCCTCAGGAACAAACGTAACTACTCACAAATCATATTCATGTTCATAATCAGAGGGGTATTAATATGCATAAAGGATCTGAACATATGATCTTCCACCGAATAAACCAACTAGCATCAACTACAAGGAGCAATCAACACTACTAGCAACCCACAGGTATCAATCTGAAGTTTGGAGACAAAGATTGGATACAAGAGATGAAGTAGGGTTTGAGATGAGATGGTGCTGGTGAAGATGTTGATGGAGATTGACCCCCTCCCGTTGAGAGGATCGATGGTGATGACGATGATGATGATGATTTCACCCTCCCGGAGGGATGTTTCCCCGGCAAAACAGCTCCGCCCGAGCCCTAGATTGGTTCCGCCAAGGTTCCGCCTTGTGGCGGCGGAGTTTCATCCCGTGAGCTTGCTTATGATTTTTTCTCGGACGGAAGACTTCATATAGTAGAAGATGGGCACCGGAGGCCTGCCAGGGGGCCCACGAGACAGGGTGGCGCGCCCAGGGGGTAGGGCGCGCCCCCACCCTCGTGGCCAGGGTGTGGCCCCCTCTGGTTAATTCTTTCGCCAGTATTTTTTATATATTCCAAAACATGCTCCCGTGAAGTTTCAAGACTTTTTGAGTTGTGCAGAATAGGTCTCTATTGCTCCTTTTCCATCCCAGAATTCCAGCTCCCGACATTCTCCCTCTTCATGTAAACCTTGTAAAATAAGAGAGAAAAGGCATAAATATTGTGACATAATGTGTAGTAACAGCCCATAATGCAATAAATATCGATATAAAAGCATGATGCAAAATGGACGTATCAAATCCCCCAAGCTTAGGCCTCGCTTATCCTCAAGCGGAAGCCGATAACGAAAAATATGTCCACATGTTTAGAGATAGAGGTGTCGATAAAATAGAATACAGACATGAGGGCATCATGATCATTCTTATAACAGCAACATATATAAATATTGTCATATGATTTCTTATGCTAAAGTAACAATTCATTCACAATTTCAAGTATGAATCGGAAACTTCATTGAAAACTAACAAACTATAATCTCAGTCATTGAAGCAATTGCAATTTATTATAACATCGGATAGAGTCAATATAAGAGCTTTTCAGCAAGTCCACATACTCAACTATCATTTAGTCTTTCACAATTGTTAACACTCACGCAATATTTATGGGTATGAAGTTTTAATCGGACACAGAGAAAGATAGGGGCTTATAGTTTTGCCTCCCAGCCTTTTACCTCAAGGGTAATGTCAAGAATAATAATTCATGAAAACTCACATCCAATTAGCTATATATATCAGGACTTTCCAACACATTGTGTTTGCCAAAAGATAAAATGTAAAAAAGGAAAGGTGAAGATCACCATGACTCTTGTATAAAGTATAGGAAAAGAATAAAAGATAGGCCCTTCGCAGATGGAAGCATAGGTTGTCATGTGCTTTTATGGTTGGATGCATGATACGTATCCGTCGTATCTACTTTTCCAAACACTTTTGCCCTTGTTTTGGACTCTAACTTGCATGATTTGAATGGAACTAACCCGGACTGACGTTGTTTTCAGCAGAATTGCCATGGTGTTATTTTTGTGCAGAAATAAAAGTTCACGGAATGACCTAAAAATCAACGCAGAATTATTTTGGAATATATAAAAAATACTGGAAAAAGAATCCATGTCAGGGGGGCCTCCACCTGTCCACGAGGGTGGGGGCGCGCCCCCTGCCTCGTGGGCCCCCTGACGCTCCACCGGCCTTAACTCCAACTCTATCTATTCATGTTCGGGGAGAAAAAAATCAGGGAGAAGGATTCATCGCGTTTTACGATACGGAGCCGCCGCCAAGCCCTAAACTCTCTTGGGAGGGCTGATCTGGAGTCCGTTTGGGGCTCCGGAGAGGGGAATCCATCGCCATCGTCATCATCTACCTTCCTCCATCACCAATTTCACGATGCTCACCGCCGTGCATGAGTAATTCCATCGTAGGCTTGTTGGACGGTGATGGGTTGGATGAGATTTATCATGTAATCGAGTTAGTTTTGTTAGGGTTTGATCCCTAGTATCCACTATGTTCTGAGATTGATGTTGCTATGACTTTGCTATGCGTAATGCTTGTCACTAGGGCCCGAGTGCCATGATTTCAGATCTGAACCTATTATGTTTTCATGAATATATGTGAATTCTTGATCCTATCTTACAAGTCTGTAGTCACCTACTATGTGTTATGATTCGGCAACCCCGAAGTGACAACAATCGGGACCACTCCCGGTGATGACCGTAGTTTGAGGAGTTCATGTATTCACTATGTGTCAATGCTTTGGTCCGGTACTCTATTAAAAGGAGGCCTTAATATACCTTAGTTTCCATTAGGACCCCACTGCCACGGGAGGGTAGGACAAAAGATGCGATGCAAGTTCTTTTCCATAAGCACGTATGACTATATTCGGAATACATGCCTACATTACATTGATGAACTGGAGCTAGTTCTGTGTCACCCTAGGTTATGACTGTTACATGATCGATCGCATCTGACATAATTCTCCATCACCGATCCAATGCCTACGAGCTTTTCATATATTGTTCTTCGCTTATTTACTTTTCCGTTGCTACTGTTACAATCACTACAAAACCCAAAAATATTACTTTTGCTACCGTTACCTTTTGCCACCGTTACCACTACTATCAAATTGCTTTGCTACTAAATACCTTCCTGCAAATATTAAGTTTCCATGTGTGGTTGATTTGACAACTCAGCTACTAATACTTGAGAATATTCTTTGGCTCCCCTTGTGTCGAATCAATAAATTTGGGTTGAATACTCTACCCATGGAAACTGTTGTGATCCCCTATACTTGTGGGTTATCAAGAACATTTTCTGCCGCCGTTGCCAGGGAGCATAGCTCTATTCTTTGAGTCACTTGGGATTTATATCTGCTTATCCTTATGAAGAACTTGAAAGATCAAAGAACCAAGATTTTTTCCTCAACTACGAGGGGAGGTAAGGAACTGCCATCTAGCTCTGCACTTGATTCACCTTCTGTTTTGAGTAAACTTGTGACACCTACACTTGCTATTCATTCTGATATGTCGCATGTTATTGATGATGCCACTTCTGCTATGCATGATACTTATGATGAAACTACTTCTATGCTTGATACTACTGTGGCACTTGGTGAATTTCTTGATGAACAACTTGCTAGGGCTAGAGAGAATGAAATTATTGAAACTGATAATATTGATGGAAGTGATGATGAAGATTCTCCCCCTAGATATGAATTACTTGTTGTTCCTGAAGGTTATGTTATGGATGAAGAAACTGCTAGAGACTTTCTTGCTTGCAATGATAGGAGTGATCTTAAGAAACTATTAGCTAATCTGAAACAAAAATCTCTGAATGCTAGAATGAAATATGATCCTGCTTATGCTACTTCACCTATCTTTATTACTGATAAGGATTATGATTTCTCTGTTGATCCTGATATAATTACTTTGGTTGAATCTAATCCTTTTTATGGCTATGAATCTGAAACTGTTGTGGCACATCTTACTAAATTAAATGATATAGCTACCCTGTTCACTCATGATGAGAAAACTCGCTACTATTATATCCTTAAATTATTTCCATTCTCATTAAAGGGTGATGCTAAGATATGGTTTAATTCTCTTGATCCTGGTTGTGTGCGTAGTCCCCAGGATATGATTTACTACTTTTTTGCTAAATATTTCCCCGCTCATAAGAAACAAGCCGCTTTAAGGGAAATATATAATTTTGTGCAAATTGAAGAAGAGAGTCTCCCACAAGCTTGGGGGAGGCTTCTCCAATTACTTAATGCTTTGCCTGATCATCCTCTCAAGAAAAGTGAAATACATGATATCTTTTATAATGGACTAACCGATGCTTCCAGAGATTACCTAGATAGTTGTGCTGGTTGTGTTTTCAGGGAAAGAACTGTTGATCAAGCTAAATTGCCATTGAATAATATGTTGACTAATGAAAATAATTGGACACTTTCTGAACCAACTCCTAAGCCAACTTCTAAGAAAAGGGGTATTCTATTTCTCAGTCCTGAAGATATGCAAGAGGCAAAGAAATCTATGAAGGAAAAAGGTATAAAAGCTGAAGATGTTAAGAATTTACCGCCTGTTGAAGAAATACATGGTCTTAATTTACCGACTGTTGAAGAAACACATGGTCTCAATAACCCGACACAGGTAGTAAAGGTAAATTCTCTCTATAGATATGATAAAGCTGAAATCCCTCCTGCTAAGTTTGCTAGCCAATGTTTGGATGAATTTGATAACTTTATGGTTAAGCAAGAAGACTTCAATGCTTATGTTGGTAGACAATTGAAACATAATGCTTATATGATTGAACACTTGAGTGATTATATGGCTAATGTTAAAGGTGAACTTAAACTTATTAGTAAACATGCTTCTATGGTTACCACTCAAGTAGAACAAGTACTTAAATCTCAGAATGATTTGCTCAATGAATTAAATAATAAGAATGATAATGTTGTTAGAGTTATGACTAGAGGTGGTAAAATGACTCAGGAACCTTTGTATCCTGAGGGCCATCCTAAGAGAATTGAGCAAGATTCTTAGAGAACTAATATTGATGCACCTACTCCTTCTAAAAGGAAGAAAAAGAAAAATGATAGGACTTTTCATGCTTCTAGTGAACCTGTTGTAGACACACCTAAGAATCCCAATGATATTTCTATTTCTGATGCTGAAACACAATATGGTAATGAACATGAACCTAGTGATAATGTTAATGATGATTTTCATGTTGATGCTCAACCTAGTAATGACAATGATGTAGAGATTGAACCTGTTGTTGATCTTGATAACCCACAATCAAAGAATCAACGTTATGATAAGAGATACTTTGTTGCTAGGAAGCACGGTAAGGAAAGAGAACCATGGGTTCAGAAACCCATGCCTTTTCCTCCTAAACCATCCAAGAAAAAGGATGATGAGGATTTTGAGCGCTTTGCTGAAATGATTAGACCTATCTTTTTGCGTATGCGTTTGACTGATATGCTTAAAATGAATCCTTATGCTAAATACATGAAGGAAATAGTTACTAATAAAAGAAAGATACCAGAAGCTGAAATTTCCACCATGCTTGCTAATTATACTTTTAAGGGTGGAATACCAAAGAAACTTGGAGATCCAGGAGTACCAACTATACCATGCTCCATTAAAAGAAACTATGTTAAAACTGCTTTATGAGATCTCAGGGCCGGTGGTAGTGTTATGCCTCTCTCTTTATATCGTAGACTTGATTTGAATAAGTTGACTCCTACTGAAATATCTTTGCAAATGGTCGATAAATCAACTGCTATACCTGTCGGTATTTGTGAGGATGTGCCTGTTGTGGTTGCAAACGTTACTATTTTAACGGACTTCGTTATTCTTGATATTCCCGAGGACGATAGTATGTCTATTATTCTTGGAAGACCCTTTTTGAATACTGCAGGGGATGTTATTGATTGCACCAAAGGCAATGTCACTTTTCATGTTAATGGTAATGAGCATACGGTACACTTTCCGAGGAAACAACCTCAAGTCCACAGTATCAATTCTATTGGAGAATTTTCAACTATTACTATTGGAGGTTTTGAATTTCCTCTTCCTACTGTCAAGAAGAAATATGATATTCTTATTGTTGGGGACAGGCATATCCCCGTTGAGGTAACCTAGTGTTATTCGAAATTTCTCCGGTTCCATGTTATTCGGAATGAGTTTGTTAACAAGACTTGATCAACCTTGTTAGTGGATTCCTTTTGATGAGCATGAGATGGATGAAGTTAGAAGGCACAACTCTCTGTGCCCTCTTTTTACTTTCTGTTATTTATATTAAATAAAGAAAAAATAGTATTTTTTCTGTCTGTTTCCTGAATTATCCATGCAATAAAAATACCCCGAAAATAAAAGTTCTCCAAATGCCCTGAAATTTAAATATGATTTTTTCTGAAATATTTGAGAATATCTGGCACTGAGAACACAGCAGGGGGAGCAAGCACCTAGCCATGAGGGTCCAGGGCGCGCCCACCCCCCTAGGTGTGCCCCTGCCTCGTGGGCCCATGGTGGCTCCCCTCCACTTATTACAGCTACCATACACTCCTTCTTCCTCCCAAAAACATCACTGGCCAGCTCAAACCTGAGTCCAAGCTCATCTTGCTGCCATTTTCGATCTCCTTGCTCAAAGCTCCATTCACAAAACTGCTTTGGGGGATTGTTCTTTGGTATGCGACTCCTCCAATGGTCCAATTAGTTTATGTTCTAGTGCTTTATTCATTGCATAGTTTTGCTGCTTAGGTGACCCTGTTCTTGAGCTTGCATGTCAAATTTATGTGGTCAAAAGTAGTTTTAATGCATGATATTGCCTCTAGGCACTTGTAGGAGTAGTTGCTATCAATATTGTTGAGTTTGGTTCACTTTTATTTTGAAGTTACTAAAAATTTCAGAAATTTTTCAGAGGAAGAAATATGTTTAGGAAAATGTACCAAGGTGGTTCTTCAAGGAAGTAAGGACCCAGATCAGCAATACGCGATGCAGACGAGGAACCACCAAGAGACGCTCAAGTGCGGCCTTGTGAATGGCCGGCGGAGGATTTCATGATCCAAGCAGGAATTAAAGAGGAATTTGATGCATATGTGCGTAATGCTGATTTGGAGAGCTTCGAGGCAGATAAGTGCCGTCAATACCTCTATTTAACTGATTCATTTGTGAGAATGTTTAAATTCTCATCATCATGCAATTCTCAAACTGTCCTGTTTGATCTTTATGATAAATCTTACACCATGGACTTAAAAGATTTTAACACTGCTTGTAAACTCCCTCAGTGGGGTGATGTTAGTGAACCTCACAAATTTGAATTTAGAGATTTTCTTGCTAGTATAACTGTGGGAGAGTCTAGAGATATAACACAAGCTACCATAGAGAGCATTCATTTTTCTGCTATACATTATTTTGCTCTCTTCATAGGTAGGTGCATCAATGGTAAGGATGAAGCATGTCACATGTGTGTCCCTGATCTCAGTGTTCTCAAGAGTGCTGTATTAGGAGATAAACATTATAATTTGGGAGCCATTGTTGCACGTAGGTTGCATAATAATCGTCTTCATGGAGATTTCTTTGGTGGAATTTATGCAACTCGTATAGCTAACTTTCTTGAGATACCCATACGTGGAGACGATATTGAGTTGCCTCCTTCTTATTTAGATTATGAGGCTATGGTTCGTCATCAGTTTGTTGAGAGGAATGATCAGTTCCTCCAGTACCGACTAATCTTTGACAGACGACGCACCTATCATGTCGCCCTCCCTGCTCCTACTTTCTTTGACTTTCAAGAAAAGGAGCGATATTTTATAACCAGGGAGGAGGCAACCGAGTACGAGAGGAGGGCGGAGACAACTCGCCTCCAAGCTGTAGCTCATCAGGCAATTGCCGCTGCATCTCAGTACGACCCCAGGTACAACTATGGATATCCGCCAGGCCAGCCGTGGCCATAGACCAACTTAGGCCAAAAGCCTAAGCTTGGGGGAGTACGTATTTCTCACCGACATTACATTCATGTTCACACATTCATGCTAGTTGTCGGTGCTCATAATTTTTCATTGTAATATCCATGCTAGTTTATTTCTGTTTTTATGCTTTCTTCTTGTGTGTTTGATAAACCTTAAGAAAAAATAAAAAAAATTAGTTGTAGCTTTTAGCTAGTTTACTTTTCATGCATGTAGTAGTAATAATTAAAAAGAAAACCCAAAAAGATTTCCTGTTCTTCTTTTGCTTGTTGGGAGCTTTCCCGTGTAAATAGTTTTGTTTCTTTTCTTTGGGGTCGAGAGGAGAAGACCATAATGAAAATGTTGAGTGGCTCTCATATGCATTATTGTTGATCTAACAAAGAGCCCATATTACCTTGTCTTCTCTCTTGAATTGAATGCTTGCAGATTCTAGCTTAGTCCAATGCACGTGCACTATTATTATTATCCACACTATTCGGTCGTGCAAGTGAAAGGCAATAATGATGATTATATGATGAACTTATTGAGACGAGAAAAGCTGGTATGAACTCGACCTCTCTTGTTTTTGTAAATATGATTAGTTCATCATTCTTGATTCAGCCTATTATGAATAAACATGTTTGCAATGACAATTAGAGATTATAGTTGCTTATGACATGCTTAATTAGCTAGGAGCTTATAATGGTTTACCTTGCGTGCCAACATGCTATTAAAATGGTTGTGATGTGGTATGATAGGGTGGTATCCTCTTTTGAACGATTCAAGTGGCTTGACTTGGCACATGTTCACGCATGTAGTTGAAACAAAATCAACATAGCCTCTATGATATTTATGTTCATGGTGCATTATATCCTACTCATGCTTGCATTCGGTGTTGATTAATTTTAATGCATGTTCATGACTGTTGTCACTCTCTAGTTGGTCGCTTCCCAGTCTTTTTCTAGCTTTCACTTGTACTAAGCGGGAATACTGCTTGTGCATCCAATTCCATAAACCCCAAAGTTGTTCCATATGAGTCCACCATACCTACCTATATACGGTATCTACCTGCCGTTTCAAGTAAATTTGTATGTGCCAAACTCTAAACCTTCAAATAAACATTCTATTTTGTGCTCGAATAGCTCATGTATCAACTAGGGTTGTCTGTATCTTCCATGCTAGGCGGGTTATTCTCAAGAGGAGTGGACTCCGCTCCTCACTCACGAGAAAAGGGTTGGTCACCGGAATGCCCAGTCCCATGCTTTATGCAAATCAAATCAAAATAACTGCAAGCAAAACTCCCCCGGGACTCTTGTTAGTTGGAGGCACTCATCGTTTCGAGCAAGCCACAGATTGATGCTTGTTGGTGGAGGGGGAGTATAAACTTTACCATTCTGTTTGGGAACCGCCTATAATGTGTGTAGCATGGAAGATATCAAGATCTCTCGGTTGTTATGTTGACAATGAAAGTATACCGCTCAAAATATTATTCATATCTATTTCAAAACCGAGCTCTGGCACCTCTACAAATCCCTTCTTCCCTCTCCGAAGGGCCTATCCATTTACTTTTATGTTGAGTCATCATCCTCTTATTAAAAAGCACCAGTTGGAGAGCACCATTGTCATTTGCATCCATTACTGTTAGTTTACATTGAGTATGACTGGACTGGATCTCTTTTATCATGAATTACAATGTCTAGTCAATCCTTGTTCTTTAAAGGTGCTCTGCATTTATGTTTTGCGGTCTCAGAAAGGGCTAGCGAGATACCATCTTGTCATATCATATCATGACTGTTTTGAGAAAGTGTCGTCATCCGAGATTTATTATTATTGCTCGCTAGTTGATTATGCCATTGACATGAGTAAACATGAGACCTAAATGTTATTGTGAATATGGTTAGTTCATAATCTTTGCTAAAAACCTGAATGCTAGCTTTACATATTTACAACAACAAGAGCAAATAGAGTTTGTAAAAGTTTTTCTTTATCACTTTCAGTTTATCAACTTAATTGCTTGAGGACAAGCAAAGGTTTAAGCTTAGGGGAGTTGATACGTCTCCGTCGTATCTACTTTTCCAAACACTTTTGCCCTTGTTTTGGACTCTAACTTGCATGATTTGAATGGAACTAACCCGGACTGACGCTGTTTTCAGCAGAATTGCCATGGCGTTATTTTTGTGCAGAAATAAAAGTTCTCGGAACGACCTGAAAATCAACGGAGAATTATTTTGGATTATATAAAAAAAGACTGGAAGAAGAATCCACGTCAGGGGGGCCTCCACCTGTCCACGAGGGTGGGGGCGCGTCTGCCCCCCTGGGCGCGCCCCCTTCCTCGTGGACCCCTGACGCTCCACCGACCTCAACTCCAACTCTATATATTCACGTTCAGGGAGAAAAAATTCAGGGAGAAGGATTCATCGCGTTTTACGATACGGAGCCGCCACCAAGCCCTAAACTCTCTCGGGAGGGCTGATCTGGAGTCCGTTCAGGGCTTCAGAGAGGGGAATCTGTCGCCATCGTCATCATCAACCTTCCCCCATCACCAATTTCATGATGCTCACCGCCGTGCATGAGTAATTACATCATAGGCTTGCTGGACGGTGATGGGTTGGATGAGATTTATCATGTAATCGAGTTAGTTTTGTTAGGGTTTGATCCCTAGTATCCACTGTGTTCTGAGATTGATGTTGCTATGACTTTGCTATGCTTAATGCTTGTCACTAGGGCCCGAGTGCCATGATTTCAGATCTGAACCTATTATGTTTTCATGAATATATGTGAGTTCTTGATCCTATCTTGCAAGTCTATAGTCACCTACTATGTGTTATGATCCGGCAACCCCGAAGTGACAATAATCGGGACCACTCCCAGTGATGACCGTGGTTTGAGGAGTTCATGTATTCACTATGTGTTAATACTTTGGTCCGGTACTCTATTAAAAGGAGGCCTTAATATCCCTTAGTTTCCATTAGGACCCCACTGCCACGGGAGGGTAGGACAAAAGATGTCATGCAAGTTCTTTTCCATAAGCATGTATGACTATATTCGGAATACATGCCTACATTACATTAATGAACTGGAGCTAGTTCTGTGTCACCCTAGGTTATGACTGTTACATGATCGATCGCATCCGGCATAATTCTCCATCACCTATCCAATGCCTACGAGCTTTTCATATATTGTTCTTCGCTTATTTACTTTTCCGTTGCTACTGTTACAATCACTACAAAACCCAAAAATATTACTTTTGCTACGGTTACCTTTTGCCACCGTTACCACTACTATAATATTACTTTGCTACTAAATACCTTGTTGTAGATATTAAGTTTCCAGGTGTGGTTGAATTGACAACTCAGTTGCTAATACTTGAGAATATTCTTTGGATCCCCTTGTGTCGAATCAATAAATTTGGGTTGAATACTCTACCCTCAAAAACTGTTGCGATCCCCTATACTTGTGGGTTATCAATGCACGAAATCTCAATGCAAAAGAACGTCACTTTATATTGCCACTTGTGATATGGACCTTTATTATGCAGTCTGTCGCTTTTATTTCTTCCACGTCACAAGATCGTATAAAGCTTATTTTCTCCACACTAATAAATCATACATATTTAGAGAGCAATTTTTATTGCTTGCAACAATGACAACTTACTTGAAGGATCTTACTCAATCCATAGGTAGGTATGGTGGACTCTCATGGCAAAACTGGGTTTAAGGATATTTGGAAGCACAAGTAGTATCTCTACTTGGTGCAAATAATTTGGGTAGATGAGGGGAAAGTCAAGCTCAACATGTTGGATGATCCATGACAATATAATTTGTTTCGGATGTTAGAAAGCATAACCCATTACGTTGTCTTCCTTGTCCAACATTAACTTCTTAGCATGTCATATTTTAATAAGTGCTCACAATCATAAAAGATGTCCAAGATAGTATATTTATATGTGAAAACCTCTCTTTATTACTTCCTATTAATTGCAACGTTGACCAAAACTATGTTTGTCAACTCTCAACAACTTTTATTCATCATACTCTTTATATGTGAAGTCGTTACTCTCCATAAGATCCATATGATCTCTTTATTTCTTTTTATTCTTTCTCTTCTCTTTTATTTTTATTCCCTCCAGATCATGGCAAGATAATCAGGCCCTTGAGTCATAACTAATCTTAATATATATAGCTCACGGACTCGATTACATAGAAGAATCATAAAGCAAAACTCAAAACTAGATCATACTAAAAATTTATTCTACTAGATCAGGATATAACCAAAAGGATCGAACTAAGAAAAACGGTAAAGATAAAAGTGTGACGGTGATACGATACCGGGGCACTCCCCCAAGCTTGGCAGTTGCCAAGAGGAGTACCCATACCAGATACTCAGTTCTTCTTTGCTGGTGAAGAAGATGATGGTGATGATGGATAGTCACACATCGAGCGTAGGAGATCCTCTAATTTGCGGATAATGCCCTTGAGTGCGATGATATGCTCCTTCAACAAAATATTTTCACGTGTGAGATACTTGTTTTGATTGCGAGCTAAATCAATCATCTTGAAAGCTTCAATCTCCGTTGGGGTAAGAAGATTGTGATGAGGTTGAGGGATGTCTTCGTCTTCTACTGCCGAAACTTGATCCTACATGGCCTTCTTGATCACATCATCCTTGTTGATCTCCACGGGTTCTTCTCTCTTCAGCTCTATCTTCATTAGCCAAGCATCGTTGCCCTCATTGTTGGAGGAGGGGGACGACATGATGCCTGGCCTTGACAACCCTGACAGAAAATAGCTCGAAACAAAAACAGGAAATTTTTGCGTGGTACGATGGTCAAAACCTTCGGGAGATTATATAATGAATTTTTACCGACCAAAAGAAGTATCGTGCAAGAAAACGGAGTCCGGAGAGCACACGAGGTGCCCACGAGGCAGGGGGCGCGCCCAGGGGGGTAGGGCGTGCCTCCACCCTCGTGGACGCCTCGTTTCCTTCCCGGACTACTTCTTATTTTCCTATTTTCTTAAATATTCCAAAACAGAGAAAAATTGTTATTAGAACTGTTTTGGTGTCGGTTTACTTACCGTACCTCATACCTATTCCTTTTTGGAGTCTAAAAAATTCTGGAAAGTGTCCTTTATGTATTCCTCCGGGGTTACAGTTTCAATAACATTAGTTTCAACATTTATAGGATTACCTGAGATATAGTGTTTGATTCTTTAACCATTCACCACCCTCGGATTTGTGCCTTCGAAGTTGTTGATTTTTATGGCACCGGAACGATAGACCTCCTCGATAATGTAAGGACCTTCCAATTTAGAGAGGAGTTTGCCTGCAAAACATCTTAAACGAGAGTTGTATAGCAAAACATAATCACCTACATTAAACTCACGCTTTTGTATCCTTTTGTCATGCCATGTCTTAACTTTTTCTTTAAACAGTTTGGCATTTTCATAAGCCTGGGTTCTCCATTCATCAAGTGAGCTAATGTCAAAAGCCTCTTCTCACCGGCAAGTTTGAAATCATAATTGAGCTCTTTAATGGCCCAATATGCCTTATGTTCAAGTTTGAGAGGTAGGTGACATGCTTTTCCATAAACCATTTTATACGGAGACATACGTATAGGATTTTTATATGCAGTTCTATAGGCCCATAATGCATCATCAAGTTTCTTGGACCAATTCTTTCTAGATCAATTAACAATCTTTTGCAAAATTAATTTAAGCTCTCTGTTACCCAGTTCTACTTGACCACTAGACTACGGGTGATATGGATATGCAATTCTACGATTAACATCATACTTAGCAAGCATTTTACGAAAAGCACCTTGAATAAAATGTGAACCACCATGAGTCATTAAGTATCTAGGAACTCCAAACCTTGGAAAAATAACTTCTTTAAGCATCTTAATAGAGGTGTTATGATCAGCACTACTAGTTGGAATAGCTTCTACCCACTTAGTAATGTGATCAACAGCAACTAAAATATGTGTATACCCATTAGAGGAAGGAAACGGTCCCATATAATCAAAGCCCCAAACATCAAATGGTTCAATAACAAGTGAATAATTCATAGGCATTTCTTGACGTCTACTAATATTACCAATTCTTTGACATTCATCACAAGACAAGACAAACTTACGGGCATCCTTGAAGAGAGTAGGCCAATAAAAACCGGATTGCAATACCTTATGTGCAGTTCTATCTCCAGCATGGTGTCCTCCATAAGCTTCGGAGTGACACTTGCATAGGATCTCTTCCTGTTCATGCTCAGGTACACAACGTCCAATAACACCATCTACTCCTTCTTTATAAAGGTGTGGGTCATTCCAGAAGTAATGTCTTAAATCATAGAAAAACTTTTTTTCTTTTGTTGGTATGTGAAACTAGGTGGTATAAATTTAGCAACTATGTAATTAGCATAATCAGCATACCATGGAGCAGTACGAGAAGTATTTATGATAGCTAATTGTTCATCAGGAAAGCTATCATCAATAGGTAGTGGGTCATCAAGAACATTCTCTAACCTAGATAAGTTGTCTACAACGGGGTTCTCAGCTCCCTTTCTATCAATAATATGCAAATCAAATTCTTGTAGTAGGAGAACCCATCTAATAAGTGTAAGTTTAGTATCTTTCTTTTCCATAAGATATTTAATAGCAGCATGATCAGTGTGAACAGTTACTTTAGAATTAACAGTATAAGGTCTGAACTTATCATAAGCAAATACAACTGCTAAAAATTCGTTTTCGGTAGTAGCATAATTTCTCTGGGCACTGTCTAGAGTTTTACTAGCATATTGGATAACATTTAATTTCTTATCAACTCTTTGTCCTAGAACAACCCCTACAACATAATCACTAGCATCACACATAATTTCAAAGGGTAAATTCCAATCAGGTGGCTGAACAATAGGTGCAGAAATCAAGGCTTTCTTAAGTATTTCAAACGCTTCTACACAATCATCATCCAAAACAAATGGAACATCTTTTTGTAAGAGATTAGTCTGAGGCCTAGAAATTTTAGAGAAGTCCTTAATGAACCTCCTATAAAAACCGACATGACCAATGAAACTTCTTATACCTTTAATGTCCTTAGGACACAACATCTTTTCAATAGCATCGACCTTAACTTTATCAATTTCAATACCTCTTTCAGAAATTTTATGCCCCAAGACAATACCTTCATTAACCATAAAGAGGCACTTCTCTCAATTCAAGACAAGATTAGTTTCTTCACATCTCTGCAAAACTTGATCAAGGTTGCTTAAGCAATCATCAAAAGAAGTTCCATATATAGAGAAATCATCCATGAAAACCTCAACAATCTTTTCACAAAAGTCAGAGAATATAGCAGTCATACATCTTTGAAAGGTAGCAGGTGCATTGAATAAACCAAAAGGCATACGTCTATAAGCAAAGGTACCGAAAGGGCAAGTAAAGGTTGTCTTTTCTTGATCCTCTTTTGACATGGGTATTTGAGAGAGACCAGAATAACCATCTAGAAAGCAAAAATATGTATGTTTGGATAATATTTCTAGCATTTGACCAATAAAAGGTAAAGGGTATTTTTAGTAGCTTTATTTAATTTGCGGAAATCAATTACCATTCTATAACCTGTAACAATTATTTGTGGATCAATTCATCTTTATCATTAGGAACAACAGTAATACCTCCCTTCTTAGGGACACAATGGACATGACTTACCCACTGACTATTGCTACCTCTTGAGCACTATGTTGGATTTCCTTGAAGAGGAAAGGATGATGCAGCAAAGTAGTGTAAGTATTTCCCTCGGTTTTTGAGAACCAAGGTATCAATCCAGTAGGAGGCTACGCGTGAGTCCCTAGTACCTGCACAAAACAAATAACTCATTGCAACGAACGCGATAAGGGGTTGTCAACCCCTTCCCAGTCACTTACGAGAGTGAGATCTGATAGATATGATAAGATAATATTTTTGGTGTTTTTGTGATAAGGATGCAAAGTAAAATAAAAGCAGAGTAAAAAATCAAAGGAAATACCTAAGTATTGGAAGATTAATATGATGAAGATAGACCCGGGGGCCATAGGTTTCACTAGTGGCTTCTCTCAAGAGCATAAGTATTTTACGGTGGGTGAACGAATTACTATTGAGCAATTAACAGAATTGAGCATAGTTATGAGAATATCTAGGTATGATCATGTATATAGGCATCACATCCAAGACAAGTAGACCGACTCCTACCTGCATCTACTACTATTACTCCACTCATCGCCCGCTATCCAGCATGCATCTAGAGTATTAAGTTCATGAAAACAGAGTAACGCCTTAAGCAAGATGACATGATGTAGAGGGATAAATTCATGCAATATGATAAAAAAAACCATCTTGTTATCCTCGATGGCAACAATACAATACGTGCCTTGCTGCCCCTACTGTCACTGGGAAAGGACACCGCAAGATTGAACCCAAAGCTAAGCACTTCTCCTATTGCAAGAAAGATCAATCTAGTAGGCCAAACCAAACTGATAATTCGAAGAGACTTGCAAAGATAACCAATCATACATAAAAGAATTCAGATAAGATTCAAATATTGTTCATAGATAATCTTGATCATAAACCCACAATTCATCGGTCTCAACAAACACACCGCAAAAAGAATATTACATCGAATAAATCTCCACAAGAGAGGGGGAGAACATTGTATTGAGATCCAAAAAGAGAGAAGAAGCCATCTAGCTAATAACTATGGACCCGAAGGTCTGAGATAAACTACTCACACTTCATCAGAGAGGCTATGGTGTTGATGTAGAAGCCCTCCATGATGGATGCCCCCTCCGGCGGAGCTCCGGAACAGGCCCCAAGATGGGATCTCGTGGATACAGAAAGTTACGGCGGTGGAATTAGGGTTTTGGCTCCGTTTTTTATCGTTTGGGGGTACGTAGGTATATATAGGAGGAAGGAGTACGTCGGTGGAGCAACAGGGGCCCACGAGGGTGGACGGCGCGCCTGGGGGGTAGGCGTGCCCCCTACCTCGTGGCTTCCTCCTTTATTTCTTGACGTAGGGTCCAAGTCTCCTGGATCATGTTCGTTCCGAAAATCATGTTCCCGAAGGTTTCATTCCGTTTGGACTCCATTTGATATTCCTTTTCTGCGAAACTCTAAAATAGGCAAAAAACAACAATTCTGGGTTGGGCCTCCGGTTAATAGGTTAGTCCCAAAAATAATATAAAAGTGGATAATAAAGCCCAATAATGTCCAAAACAGTAGATAATATATCATGGAGCAATCAAAAATTATAGATACGTTGGAGACGTATCAAGCATCCCCAAGCTTAATTCCTGCTCGTCCTCGAGTAGGTAAATGATAAAAAAGATAATTTTGATGCGGAGTGCTACTTGGCATAATTTTAATGTAATTATTCTTAATTGTGGTATGAATATTCATATCCAAAAGATTCAAGATAAAAGTTCATATTGACATAAAAGTAATAATATTTCAAGCATACTAACTAAGCAATTATGTCTTCTCAAAATAACATGGCCAAAGAAAGTTCATCCCTACAAAAGCATATAGTTTAGTCATGCTCCATTTTCGTCACACAAGAATGCTCTCATCATGCACAACCCCGATGACAAGCCAAGCAATTGTTTCATACTTTAGTAATCTCAAACCTATAAACTTTCACACAATATATGAGCGCGAGCCATGGACATGGCACTATGGGTGGATATAGAATATGATGATGGGGGTTATGTGGAGAAGACAGAAAGGATAAAGTCTCACATCAACGAGGCTAATCAATGGGCTATGGATATTCCCATCGATTGATGTTAATGCAAGGAGTAGGGATTGCCATGCAACGGATGCACTAGAGCTATAAATGTATGAAAGCTCAACAAAAGAAACTAAGTGGGTGTGCATCCAACTTGCTTGCTCACGAAGACCTAGGGCACTTGAGGAGGCCCATTGTTGGAATATACAAGCCAAGTTCTATAATGAAAAATTCCCACTAGTATATGAAAGTGACAAAACAAAAGACTCTCTATCATGAAGATTATGGTGCTACTTTGAAGCACAAGTGTGGCAAAGGATAGTAGCATTGTCCCTTCTCTCTTTTTCTCTTTTTTGGGGGGCCTTCTCATCTTTTTTATGGCCTTTATCTCCCCCTTTTTTTTTAATTCCTCACTTGGGACAATGCTCTATAAAATGATGATCATCACACTTCTATTTATTTATAACTCAATGATTACAACTTGATGCTAGAACAAAAGATGACTCTATATGAATGCCTCCGGCGGTGTACCGGAATATGCAATGAACCAAGAGTGACATGTATGAAAGAATTATGAACGGTGGCTTTGCCACAAATACTATGTCAACTACATGATCATGCTAAGCAATATGTCAATGATGAATGTGTCATGATAAACGGAATGGTGGAAAGTTGCATGGCAATATATCTCGGAATGGCTATGGAAATGCCATAATAGGTAGGTATGGTGGTTGTTTTGAGGAAGATATAAGGAGGTTTATGTGTGAAAGAGCGTATCATATCACATGGTTTGGATGCACCGGCGAAGGTTGCACCAACTCTCAATGTGAGAAAGGGCAAAGCACGGTACCGAAGAGGCTAGCAATGATGGAAGGGTGAGAGTGCGTATAATCCATGGACTCAACATTAGTCATAAAGAACTCACATACTTATTGCAAAAATCTACAAGTCATCAAAAACCAAGCACTACGCGCATGCTCCTAAGGGGGATAGATTGGTAGGAAAAGACCATCGCTCGTCCCCGACCGCCACTCATAAGGGGGACAATCATAGAACACCTCATGTTTCAAATTTGTTACATAACGTTTACCATACGTGCATGCTACGGGACTTGCAAACTTCAACACAAGCATTTATCAAATTCACAACTACTCAACTAGCACGACTTTGATATTATTACCTCCATATCTCAAAACAATCATCAAGCATCCAACTTCTCTTAGTATTCAAAACACTCATAAGAATTTTTTTACTAATCTTGAATACCTAGCATATTAGGATTATTTAAGAAAATGACCATGCTATTTAAGACTCTCAAAATAATCTAAGTGAAGCATGAGAGATCAGTAGTTTCTATAAAACAAATCCACCACCGTGCTCTAAAAGATATAAGTGAAGTACTAGAGCAAAACTATATAACTCAAAAGATATAAGTGAAGCACATAGAGTATTCTAACAAATTCCAAATCATGTATGGCTCTCTCAAAAGGTGTGTACAGCAAGGATGATTATGGTTAACTAAAATAAAAGACTCAAATCATACAAGACGCTCCAAGCAAAACACATATCATGTGGTGAATAAAAATATAGCTCCAAGTAAAGTTACCGATGGAAGTAGACGAAAGAGGGGATGCCTTCCGGGGCATCCCCAAGCTTTGGCTTTTAGGTGTCCTTAGATTATCTTGGGGGTGCCATGGGCATCCCCAATCTTAGGCTCTTGCCACTCCTTGTTATATAATCCATCAAATCTTTACCCAAAACTTGAAAACTTCACAACACAAAACTTAAAGTAGAAAATCTCGTGAGCTCCGTTAGCGAAAGAAAACAAAAGACCACTTCAAGGTACTGTAATGAACTCATTATTTATTTATATTGGTGTTAAACCTACTGTATTCCAACTTCTCTATGGTTTATAAACTATTTTACTAGCCATAGATTCATCAAAATAAGCAAACAACACACGAAAAACAGAATCTGTCAAAAACAGAACAGTCTGTAGTAATCTGTAGCTAGCGCAAGATCTGGAACCCCAAAAATTCTAAAATAAATTGCTGGACGTTAGTAATTTATCTATTAATCATCTTCAAAAAGAATTAACTAAATATGACTTTCCAAATAAAAATGGCAGCAGTTCTCGTGAGCGCTAAAGTTTCTGTTTTTTACAGAAGGATAACAAGACTTTCCCCAAGTCTTCCCAACGGTTCTGCTTGGCACAAACACTAATTAAACACAAAAAACACAACCAAAACAGAGGCTAGGTAAATTATTTATTACTAAACAGGAGCAAAGAACAAGGAATAAAAATAAAATTGGGTTGCCTCCCAACAAGCGCTATCGTTTAACGCCCCTAGCTACGCATAAAAAGCAAGGATAGATCTAGGTATTGACATCTTTGGTTTTCAACTTTTTAGAGGAATCAAGCTTGAATCCGGGAGGTTCTTTACGTTTCCCTTCATATTCTGATATTTTTAGATCTAATGAATCCAACCGCTTATTGCAAAGAGTAATCAACATATTCATGCGGTGAATATTTCCGCTAACGTTCTTAAGAGGTTCAAGAGACTTCTGTAAAATCTTAGTTACTTCACAATTTTTTCAAAAACTTGTGTCTCTTCCTGGGTAGGATGAGGCCCCTTTTGTTGAGGTAGTGTTCCCACTATACCTTCTATAATTTCAAGCGCAATATGGGGATCAATTTCAATAAAATTGCCTTTGGCAACGCAATCCAAGAGTTGTCTATGAGACATATTTAATCCAACATAGAAATTGCAAAGCAAAATTCTCAGGTTCACTTCAAAGGTACAATTACGATAAGACTCCATTATCCTCAACCAGGCATCTTTTAAGTTTTCTCCTTGTCTTTGATTGAAGTGAAAGACTTCAAACTCAGGGGACAACGGAGTGGATAAGGGACTAGCCATAGCGACAAGCAAGCAATCCAACACACAAGCAAACAAAAAGCAAGCGGGCAAAAAGAGGCAAATAGAGAAAGAGAGGGCGAATAAAATGACAAGGGTGAAGTGGGGGAGAGGAAAACGAGAGGAAAATGGCAAATAATGTAATGCGGGAGATAAGGGTTGTGATGGGTACTTGGTATGTTGACTTTTGCGTAGACTCCCCGGCAACGGTGCTAGAAATGGCTCGTTGTCGGGAGTTAAATCTTGACTTGCGCGAACCTCCCCGGCAACGACGCTAGAAATCTTCTTGCTACCTCTTGAGCACTTTGTTGGATTTCCTTGAAGAGGAAAGGATGATGCAGCAAAGTGGTGTAAGTATTTCCCTCAGTTTTTTAGAACCAAGGTATCAATCCAGTAGGAGGCTACGCGCGAGTCCCTCGTACCTCCACAAAACAAATAACTCCTCGCAACCAACGTGATAAGGGGTTGTCAATCCCTTCACGGTCACTTACGAGAGTGAGATCTGATAGATATGATAAGATAACACTTTTGGTATTTTTGTGATAAGGATGCAAAGTAAAAAAGCAAAGGAAATAACTAAGTATTGGAAAATTAATATGATGAAGATAGACCCGGGGGCCATAGGTTTCACTAGTGTCTTCTCTCAAGAGCATAAGTAGTTTACGGTGGGTGAACGAATTATTGTTGAGCAATTGACAGAATTGAGCATAGTTATGAGAATATCTAAGTATGATCATGTATATAGGCATCACGTCCAAGACAAGTAAACTGACTCCTGCCTGCATCTACTACTATTACTCCACTCATCGACCGCTATCCAACATGCATCTAGAGTATTAAGTTCATGAAAACAGAGTAACGCCTTAAGCAAGATGACATGATGTAGAGGGATAAATTCATGCAATATGATAAAACCCCATCTTGTTATCCTCAATGGCAACAATACAATACGTGCCTTGCTGCCCCTACTGTCACTGGGAAAGGACACTGCAAGATTGAACCCAAAGCTAAGCACTACTCCTATTGCAAGAAAGATCAATCTAGTAGGCCAAACCAAACTGATAATTCGAAGAGACTTGCAAAGATAACCAATCATACATAAAAGAATTCAGAGAAGATTCAAATATTGTTCATAGATAATCTTGATCATAAACCCACAATTCATCGGTCTCAACAAACACACCGCAAACAGAATATTACATCGAATAGATCACTACAAGAAATATGTCAACTTGTGACCACCACTATTGGTCACTGAAAGGTCATTGTTTTTCATTTGCGACCTTTTTGTGACCAAAAACAGAAGGTCAAAAGCTGGCGGTCATAAACTGACTATAGCGACCTTTCTTCTGAAATGGTCTAAGACGTTTATGACCAAAATATGCCTATTGTTTTGTTTTGGTCACTAGCAGCCTCCCCAGGCCACGTAGGCATCCGACGTGGCAATCTAATGTGGCACAAGAATCAGCCCGGTCCAATTCGATTTTCTACATGGGCCTAGCCCAACAATTCAGCCTATTTGTGTTTTTTTCCATGGTCAACTAAATGGGCCAAGCCAAATTTTATGGCCTTTTTCTTTTTTGGGCCCTTTCCTTTTTCTAGTAAAATTCTTTTTTTGTTGGCCTTTTCTTTTTGTTTCTACAACTTTCACCAGAATTATTATTATTTTTGCTATTTAAAATAAAATAAACAATTCCACAACAACATCATCAGTTGGGCTATAGCCTTTTCATGCACAGTACAACTTTAAGCATAGAAAATTGGAAAACATATATTTAACCCATACATATTGTTGAGAAATTTCATAATTTTGCTGTCAAAGCAAAATGTACACATGAATACAATTTTGCTGTCAAAACAACATTTCAAACGTACATCTTCATGACATCGTACATAAAACCAGAAATAAAAAGATTACAATATGCCATATGGCTCAGATCACATAACATATGACATCCAGGTTCCAGCAACGAAAAAAGATAAGCACCACATCATACCATCTGCACATTCAAAGAGAACAAACTATATGTCAAAAGAGAACTGAGCAGAAAATAGCCACTAAAAGAAAGCAGATAGTATATTAAGTAATTACTACAGATTTGCTCACTGAATACACACACACAAACTTTGCATATACTTTTGAAAGGAACTGCAGATTCAAGTAAACGGCAGAGTTATATCAATACTAAGATAGAAGGAGAACGGGGGAGACAATGCAACAGGGAGAAATAGTGAAGATAGTTCTTGAATTACGGTACACATGACACCAGCAGGTCAGCAGATAATACACCAAATGTGCATGAAAGACAATACAATAAACACCATCTTGTTTATAGCAAGGCAATATAGTAGCATGCCTCTAGCACATCATCTCATTTAAAGAATGCATTCAGGCAAGAAATGGACAGCTGGTCTAATTTTCTTTGCAAGCTGCTACAGGCTGGCCAATTGACTGATACTACTGGATAAGCAAAGCAAACTACTACCAAAACAAGAACCAGACATGGCAAGCAAAGTACCAGCATTTTACTCATAGCAAAGAAAACTACTACCAAAACAAGAATCCACAAGCAAACCCATCTCGCAACACCACCAGTTCGAACGAGCAGACAGAGGCGGAACTGAGACGCTTACCACAAAGACCTGCTTGACAGAGCCCTTTGCCCCAGTGCTTGCATGGAGCTGGAGCATCACACACATAACATTAGCACTGCATATGAAAAAGAGAACAGCAACGAGCCGCATTATAAACACGTTGTTGTGAACTCTGCTATTGCAATCATATGAAAAACAGAATCATGTACAGGGGGTGACAATGCTTGTGACTTGCCATTACACAATTCTTCGGGTGAGTAGTGGTGCTGAAGGGCAATTCGGAACATAAATGACGCGAGTGAGGGAAATTCTTGCATGCTATCTGCAAAAAAAGAAATCATCTTCTTTAGTTCATCACAGCATGTAGTAGAATGACTCAATTAGTAATCCCAGGCACGGAATTAAACACAGAGTTGCAGCTAAAGTGATTATAGATGGGTTCAATGATAGGTAAGGTGCTTCCCTATCCTTCACAAGCCTATCTAAAGAACAATTCTGCAAGTGACTTGACTCTTAAGAAACAGCAAGAAGGGCAAGGTAATTGGCTCCTTCACAAGCCTATCTATCCAAAGAACAATTCTGCAAGTGACCCGACTCTTAAGAAACAGCAAGAAGGGCAAGGTAATTGGCTCCTAATTCCTTAGTTATGACAAATACCATATTTGATACTAGATGTACTGAAATAAAAACCAACTCTAAGGATTAAAGTAGCACTCGTGTTAGCATTCTGCAAAAAATGACAAGCATTCACCCTTGAAGCAAGAATTCCATCTCAGGTGACGCTACTTGCTACTATTCTCAGCACCAAAAAGTGAAAACACCTCTGAATTAAAAAAGTATAACATACTCCTGACCAAGTGTTTACTAATCTGTGCTGTACTACGAGTGCATATCCAGTGATACACACATCTGAATTAAAAAACGTGTATGCAACTTTCAAGAAAAGTGAGTAACGCAAAAGCAGGGACTACTTTTGCTTGTAATCATCGAGTATTAGTGTTTTAGAAAATTATTACAGACTAGTTCATCCACTAAAAAAGCAGCATGCAATCAGAGAACGCCGTGAGCTATCAATTATACAAGTAGTACATGTGAAGTAATGTGCAATGATGAAAAGTACTAGACTTAAATACATGAGTCGTGTGCTTATCCAGGATTAAGTGTCGCAGTGCAGGATGTGGCATAGCTATGCAAGTTATTACTGTGGCATAACATAGCAGGAGCAACCCATTTCAAAGAGAAGGGTTTCAGAGTAGCTTTGTTAGAGGCTGACCAAATGGCCCTGATATGTCTAAACTGATGCTTATCAGAATCAAACTGTGCAGTGTAAATCGTTGTGAGCACCATGCGTGCCATTCAGAACATGATGGGCAGTGGCAAATTGCCAACAAGCAAACATTAGGGGTAAAGCATAGATTGAGTTTTAGGTAGAAATACTACTATGAAGAACTGCACATGCTTTCTAAAAGTAAATGCATGAATAATTCAAGATTAACCTAAAGCGAGAGCTCCATTCCAGATACAAGTAGCAGTTCACTCCTTCTGCCCCGCGTGGATGTGGTCGAGGAGGACATTTCTGCAGTTGTGGTGGACCTTGGCGGTGCCCAAGTCAGAGACGCGGACGCGGTAGTTGTGGTCGAGGAGGACGATGCTGCAACAATAGCGTCATCGAGCAATACGCGGACCTCTTGAGGAAGTTTGTCTTCAGTAAGCTGCTGCATATTACAGAGGATAACGCAACAAACCATCAAAATTAGCAAAGTACTGAATCTTAGAGAAGAAAATTGCAGGAAATTTTTCAGAAAGGGGGGCTGCTTACAACATTGTGAGGCTGCGAACGAACGCATCACCGGTCGGGTTCCCCTTGCCGTTGCCATTGCCGTGGCCGGGCGCAGAGAAAAAGAAATGGTCGGGTCTGCCCAGTGCCCACGGAAAGAAGAAAACAAGCAGCAACACATGAGATGAGAGGAGAGGAGAATCTGTAGGCACATGAGATGAGGAAGGAAGGAGGAGGGCGTACCTGGGCGTCTAGGTGCTGCAGCCCATCTCGTACCCCGCCGTCGTCAAGGGCTAGGGACCCCCCATCGCCGTCTTGTGATGCTGGTGCAGCAGCCACCGCGGTTGGGTGCGGATTCCGGCGCCGTCATTGCCGGATCTGTGGCATCCTTGGCCATCTCTGTCGCCCCGTCCACGCGGGAAGACAGGGGCTAGGGTTTCGGGCGCCCTCGACGAAGGGAGGGAGGGAGGTCGCCGGTGGGGCTGTGGAGACGAGGTCGCCAGTGGCGGTGGGGTTGGGGGAGAGGAGTTCGGCGGGCGGCTGGATTTGAGGAGGAATCGGTGGAGTCTGAGAGGAGGAGGAGGAGGAGGAGCGGGATGGGATGGGATCCCATCCCCGCTACGCCCATCGCGAGTCTGGGCATGGACTCGATCTTGGGTCAGCCTCGACCTCGTCTATGGTGGCGGTGGGGGGTGGTTGGGGCCGGCGGCAGATCGAGATCTGAGGGAGGGAGTTGGTCGGGGGAGGCGGTTATGGCTGCATAGGAGATCTGAGGAAGGGAGATGGAAGGGTTGTGTTAGGGTTAAGCGAGTAAGACAGCGAGGGGCGATGGCTGTCGTTGGATCCGGGACGATCGGACGATGGTTGATGCATGATCCGCGCGAGCTGCCCTTGGACCAATCAGAACGCAACAATCAACTTAAAGACCTTATGACCATCTAAAGACCATCTAAATTGGTCGTGATTGATTAAAGATAAGTTTCTTTAAAAAAACATTTCCTATTTTTCGAGTGTCAAAGATTGTTTTTTTGCATAGTTTGTTAAAATGATCTCATATTGTGCAAAATGGTGCATCTTAGAATTTCAAACAATATTGCCTAAGGGAGTTTTCATTTTCTTTGCATGGAAAATTCGTTTTCCATTTTTCGAGTACCCGAAATGAGTTTATTTTGTGAAGGACCTACCAAATATTTGTTGCAAAATTGTACCAAATCATTTTTATAAAAAACTAGGCCATATTTAATGCACAATTAACCAAATGGTTGGGTGTCAAAATATTTGATCCACTTCTGGTGAAAAAGACAAATTCCCGCTGATTCAGCTGGAAGCGGGTCAAATTTGAATTGCAGCTGCCTCATAGCTTTCTCTTTATTTTTTCCAAAAATCATTTCTAGGTACATAAGTATCTATTTAATCATAGAAACACCAAACAAATTCTAAGATTCAACCACTAGCTAGGAACGGTCAAGCCCGCCGTTTTGACCGCATTTTGAAACGGGCATAAAAAATTCAAAAAAATCAAAAAAAATTGGAAAACCTTTGCATTGTGTCACTATATGTGACCAAGTTTACAGGAAAAATAATAAACTTGTAATACAGTAATTATTTTAAAAAAGTGTTCTCAGAAATGAGCTATCAAGTGTGAAGATTCATGGCTTTTAAGCCAAATGATCAATCTTATGGCCACATTCATGGCATAGTTTGTTAAAATGATCTCATATTGTGCACAAGGGTGCATCTTGGAATTCCAAACAATGTTGCCTAAGGGAGTTTTCATTTTCTTTGCACGCAAAATTCATTTTCCATTTCCCGAGTGCCCGAAATGAGTTTTTTTGTGAAGGACCTCCCAAATATTTGTTGCAAAATTGGACCAAATCATTTTTCTAAAATACTAGGCCATATTTAATGCACAATTAACAAAATGGTTGGTTGTAAAAAAAATTTATCCACCTCTGGTGAAAAAGACAAATTCCCGCTGATTCAGCTGGAAGCGGGTCAAATTTGAACTGTAGCTACCTCGTAGTTTGCTCTTTATTTTTTCCAAAAATCATTTATAGGTACATAAGTATCTATTTAATCAGAGAAACACCAAAAAATTCCAAGATTCAACCGCTACCTAGGAACAGTCAAGCCCGCCGTTTTGACCACATTTTGAAACGGGCATAAAAAATTAAAAAAAATTAAAAAATTGGAAAACCTTTGCATTGTCTCATTATATGTGATTAAGTTTCCGGGAAAAATAATAAACTTGTAATACGATAATTATTTTAAAAAAGTGTTCTCAGAAATGAGCTATCATGTGTGAAGGTCAATGGCTTTCAAGCCAAATGATCAATCTTATGGCCACATTCATGGCATAGTTTGTTCAAATGATCTCATATTGTGCACAATGGTGCATATTGGAATTGCAGACAATGTTGCCTAAGGAAGTTTTCATTTTCGTTGGACGAAAAAACCATTTTCCATTTTTCGAGTGCCCAAAAGGAGGGTTTTTTGTGAAGGAACTACCAAATAATTGTTGAAAAATTGGACCAAATCATTTTTATAAAATACTAGGCCATATTTAATGCACAATTGACAAAATGGTTGGGTGTAAATTTTTTTGATCCACCTCTCGTGAAAAAGACAAATTTCCACCGATTCAGTAGGTAGCGGGTCAAATTTGAACTGCAGCTGCCTCATAGTTTGCTATTTATTTTTTCCAAAAATCATTTCTAGTTACATAAGGACCTATTTAATCATAAATACATGGTTTGGTGGCGATACGTAGAGGTTTGGGCAGTGGCCGAGGGCCCCAACTCTAGAGCGCGTAAACTCGCATGCCCGCCGCGTGGTCACCGCGTGACCGTGGCATTGCCATGCGTTCTGGGCGGCCTAGGCATGTCTAGTGGGTTGGGCACTCCCCAGGTTGGTGCTAGGAAGAAAATTACAACATAAGATTCACACGAGGAGACCGATCGATGCTCAAACATGAATTAACAACCAAGTGTTTGATTAGCGGTACGAGAAATGTACATGGCTAATGGGCGTGAGTTTTGGCTGAGGATGATCAGTTACTAAGAAGACCGTCTTTACAAATTTTCAACTCAAAAGGAGGATCCTAGGCGGTACTTGCTTTGCGAACTACCACACTGGACATAACTACGAATGTTGAAGCTCGGCTCAAAATAATGAACGGATTGAGCTGGCATTAGGTGGAGGATGGTTATTTGGGCATAGGAAACCACTGTAGAAAATGGATACTATTTGGAAATGCCAAAGTGGTACTTTCTTCACAATTCTCTTCTATGGACAGAAACTTGGGAAAACTAGTGAGAGAGATTGGATGAATGAAATGAGCTAACAATTGGTGTAGGTAAGTTACATGGGTATGGTCATGCGCTGGTAAATTTTCAGATCATTTGGGTAAGCCTAGCTAGTACTTACTTCACAAAGCTTCTCTCGAGGTAGAAACTTTGAAAATTTCCTGAGAAAGATGTACTAGGAAAATTGAGCTGAATATTATCATGTGGCAATGATTTGGGTATGGAAGAGTGCCCGAAAAGTTTGAGGGTAATAGGAGGGGTCTAGATAACACTTGCTTTGCAACGTGCCAATTTGGCCATAAAATATAAATTGAACTTGGGCTCACATAGATGATTTGACTGAGCTGCAATTTGGAGAAGGATGATAATTTGGGCATATGAAGGAACTGTATAAATTTCATGTCATTTCGATATATAAAAAAGGTACTTCCTTCACAATGCTTCTAGGTGGACAAAAACTTTGGAAATTTGCCGAGGAAGATTTGCTAGGCAAGTGGAGCTGAATTTTGTCATGCGGTAATGATTTGGATAGGAAAGAGTGCCCAAAAATTCCGAGGGCAATCAAGAATATATAAATAGCACTTCCTTCATAAAGTGCCGTCGTGAACAGAATAGGAAAATGAATATTGTTGAATTAGTTTTGAACTAGGAAAGGAAGGATTTTTACATATTTGATGAAGATATGACCCAAAGAATTTATGAGATTTTTTGGGGAATTTTGGGAATGATAGAAATATAGGTTGCTTCACAACCTAGGGCAAAAACTGCCACATGGACATGACACATAGGCAAAACTGATGAGGTGGCGCCTAGTCATAGCAACCCACCACAATTTACAAGGTTATGACCATCTATATTGGTCATGATCAGCTAGAAATAAGGCAGCAGACCAGTGCTATCTGCTTTATGACCATTTCGTGTAAGGAAATTACGACCTTTCTGACCAAAATGGTCGTTATAGTTTAGGTTTTGGAGCCCCCGAACAACTTTTGACCAATTGGTCTGAAATGGTCATAGATCTATGACCAATTCTTCCAGGGTCACTAACAGAAGGTCACAAGTTGACATATTTCTTGTAGTGGATCTCCACAAGAGAGGGGGATAACATTGTATTGAGATCCAAAAAGAGAGAAGAAGCCATCTAGCTAATAACTATGGACCCGAAGGTCTGAGATAAACTACTCACACTTCATCGGAGAGGCTATGGTGTTGATGTAGAAGCCCTCCATGATGGATGCCCCCTCCGGCGGAGCTCCGGAACAGGCCCCAAGATGGGATCTCGTGGTTACAGAAAGTTATGGCGGTGGAATTAGGGTTTCGGCTCCGTTTTTGATCGTTTGGGGGTACGTAGGTATATATAGGAGGAAGGAGTACATCGGTGGAGCAACAGGGGGCCCACGAGGGTGGAGGGCGCGCCTGGGGGGTAGGCGCGCCCCCTACCTCGTGGCTTCCTCCTTTATTTCTTGACGTAGGGTCCAAGTCTCCTGGATCATGTTCGTTCCGAAAATCACATTCCCGAAGGTTTCATTCCGTTTGGGCTCCGTTTGATATTCCTTTTCTAAGAAACTCTAAAATAGGCAAAAACACATCAATTCTTGGCTGGGCCTCCGGCTAATAGGTTAGTCCCAAAAATAATATAAAAGTGGATAATAAAGCCCAATAATGTCCAAAACAGTAGATAATATGGCATGGAGCAATCAAAAATTATAGATACGTTGGAGACGTATCAACTATCAGCAATGGGATAAATTATACCTGCCTCCAGAAGCTTTAGTATTTCTTTTCTTACCACTTCTTTCATCTTAGGATTTAACCGTCGTTGGTGATCAACAACCGGTTTTGCGTCTTTCTCCAATTTTATTTTGTGCTGGCATAGAGTGGTACTAATGCCCTTAAGATCATCAAGAGTATATCCAATAGCAGCACAGTGCTTCTTCAGAGTTTTCAATAATTTCTTTTCTTCATGCTCTGAAAGGTTAGCACTAATAATAACATGATATATCTTTTTCTCATCAAGATAAGCATATTTAAAAGTATCAGGTAATGGTTTAAGCTCAAACACGAGATCACCCTTGGGTGGAGGAGGATCCCCTAGGATTTCAACAGGCAAGTTGTGTTTCAAAAAAGGTCCCTATTTAAAGAATACTTCATCTATTTCATTTCTTTCATTCATAAATATATCATTTTCATGGTCGAGCAAATATTGTTCTAAAGGATCATTAGGAGGCACGGCAATAGAATCAAGACCAATAATTTCATCTTTACTAGGCAATTATTTATCATGGGGTTGTCTACGAAATTTAGCAAAATTAAACTCATGAGACATATCCCCCAAACCAATAGTAACAACATCCTTTTTCCAATCTATCCTAGCATTAATAGTATTCAAGAAGGGTCTATCAAATATAATGGGACAAAAGTTATCTTGTGGGGAACAAAGAACAAGAAAATCAGCAGGATATTTAACTTTCCCACATAAGACTTCAACATCTCTAACAATCCCAACTGGTGAAATAGTGTCTCTATTGGCAAGCTTAATTGTAACATCAATTTCCTCTATCTCAGCAGGTGCAATATCATGCATAATTTCTTTGTATAAGGAATGAGGTATTGCACTTGCACTAGCACCCATATCACATAAGCCAAGATAGCAATGATCTCCTATTTTAACAGAAATAACAGGCATGCCTAAAGTAGGTCTATGTTTATTTTTAGTGTCAGGTCTAGCAATTCTAGCAGCTTCATCACAGAAGGAAATAACATGCCCATCGGTATTATCGGCCAAGAGATCCTTAACCATAGCAATACTAGGCTCAACTTTAATTTGCTCAAGAGGTGTAGGTGTTTTAGCATTACTCTTACGAACCACAGTTGAAGCTTTATCATGATCCTTTATTCTAACAGGGAAAGGTGGTTTCTCAATATAAGTAGTAGGAACAACAGGATCAACATTATAAGTGATAGCCTTTTCTTCAACTTTAATAGGTGCAACTACTTTTACTTCAATGGGAGGATTATATTTAAACCACTTCTCCTTAAGGAGATCAACATGAGTAGCAAAGGATTCACAGAAAGAAGCTACTATCTCAGAGTCAAGTCCATATTTAGTGCTAAATTCATGGAAAACATCGGTATCCATAAAAGATTTAAAACAATCAAACTTAGGTGTTATACCCGACTCCTTACCTTCGTCAAGATCCCAATCTTCAGAGTTGCGTTTAATTCTTTCTAATAAATCCCATTTGAATTCAATAGTCTTCATCATAAAAGAACCAGTACAAGAAGTATCGAGCTTGGAGTGATTATTGAGAGAAAGCCGAGCATAAAAATTTTGAATAATAATTTCTCTTGAGAGCTCATGATTGGGGCATGAATATAACATTGACTTAAGCCTCCCCCAAGCTTGAGCGATGCTTTCTCCTTTGCGAGGCCAAAAATTATATATATAATTACGATCACGATGAACCAGATGCATAGGATAAAACTTCTGATGAAATTCCAATTTCAATCGGTTGTAGTTCCATGATCCCATATCATCACATAGCCTAAACCATGTCAATGCCTTTCCCTTCAGAGATAAAGGGAAGACCTTCTTCTTGATAACAACCTCGGGCATACCTGCAAGCTTAAATAATCCACAAAGTTCATCCACATAGATTAGGTGCAAATCGGGATGTAATGTTCCATCACCTGTGAAAGGATTAGCTAGAAGTTTCTCTATCATACCTGAAGGAATTTCAAAGTAAACATTTTCAGTAGGTTTAGTAGGTTGAGGAGCAACTCTTTGCTCTACTAGTCGGGGTGAAGATACCCCGAACAAGCCCCTCAAAGAATTATGTTCCATAGTAACAAGTGACAGTAAATTTCAGCACACTATATAAATTTTTCCTTACCAAATTCCACCTACCAAAGGCGCTTCACTCCCCAGCAACGCCGCCAGAAAAGAGTCTTGATGACCCACAAGTACAGGGGATGTATCATAGTCCTTTCGATAAGTAAGAGTGTCGAACCCAACGAGGAGCAAAAGGAAATGATAAGCATTTTTCAGTAAGGTATTCTCTGCAAGCACTGAAATCATCAGTAACATATAGTTTTGTGATAAGGTAATTTGCAACGGGTAACAAGTAATAAAAGTAAATGAGGTGCATCAAGATGGCCCAATCCTTTTTGTAGCAAAGGACAAGACCGACGAACTCTTATATAAAGGAAAACGCTCCCGAGGACACATGGGAATCATCGTCAAGCTAGTTTTCATCACGTTCATATGATTCACGTTCGGTACTTTGATAATTTGATATGTGGCTGGACCGGTGCTTGGGTACTGCCCTTCCTTGGACAAGCATCCCACTTATGATTAACCCCTATTGCATGCATCCGCAACTATAAAAGAAGTATTAAGGTAAACCTAACCATAGCATGAAACATATGAATCCAAATCAGCCCCTTACGAAGCAACTCCTAAACTAGGGTTTAAGCTTCTGTCACTCTAGCAACCCATCATCTACTTATTACTTCCCAATGCCTTCCTCTAGGCCCAATCAATGGTGAAGTTTCATGTAGTCGATGTTCATATGACACCATTAGAGGACACACAACATACATCTCATCAAAATATCAAACAAATACCAAATTCACATGACTACTTATAGCAAGACTTCTCCCATGTCCTCAGAAACAAACGTAACTACTCACAAATCATATTCTTGTTCATAATCAGAGGGGTATTAATATGCATAAAGGATCTGAACATATGATCTTCCCCCGAATAAACCAACTAGCATCAACTACAAGGAGTAATCAACACTACTAGCAACCCACAGGTACCAATCTGAGGTTTGGAGACAAAGATTGGATACAAGAGATGAACTCTAGCAGACCCCGCAAAAATGCCAAACCTCTAAAAATTCCAGCGAGTTTACGATTTCGGACTAATTTGTGTCCAGAACAGACCCCATAAAAGTTCACGGAATTGTAAACTTTTTACAGGCCACTGAAAACGCGAGCCTCCGACCCCTAGTTCTACAGGTTTGAGGATAGTATACAAGCCACGAACCGGATCCTTCCACCGCCTCTCCCCATGCGCCGTCGTCCGTACCATCTGTCTCCAGCCGTCGATTTCTCCCTGCTTCAATAAAATTCTGCACTGCAAACGGATCGAGCGCGTGCCTGTGGCCATGGCTGATGAAAGTGCTAGTTATCGACTAGAGGGGGGTGAATAGGCAATTTTTATGAACGTCTTCAAAACATGGGAGTTTTGAAGACAAACGGTAGAAATGAACCTATTGACATGCAGCGGAAGGTAGACTACACTAGGAAAGCCATAGTCAAGTATTCAATGAAGTGAAAGCATGAATACTAATAGCAGCTAGGTAGTGATGATCAGGATGGAAGATAGTATGAAGCCAAACAACAATAGAAGTCACACAGTGAAGTCAAACAGGTAACACAGGCAGGCAATGACTTCACGAAGACAAACTGTAAATAAAGAGAGGGAGAAGACAGAACTAGTCGCTTGGTGAGGACAAGGATTTGTTGGACCAGTTCCAGTTGCTGTGACAACTGTACGTCTGGTTAGGGAGGCTGAGATTTAACTCAGAAGACTGTGTCTTCACCTTATTCCCCTTGAGCTAAGGACACCCAGTCCACTACAAAAAAATACACTTCCGTGATGATACGTGTTTGTCACAGTAGGTCGCTTTTTTGTCATGCATGTACATCCATGACAAATTTATGACAGAATCAAGATAGTCATACATGTGCTGTCGTAGAAGTGTTCCATGACATTACCAAAATTATCATCACAGAAGTGTCCACTTCCATGACGATAAATCGCGCGTCACAGAAGTGCTTTCGTCAAGGGTGACCGACACGTGACATCCACCGTAACGGAACGCTATTAAGCTATCGGGTCGGGTTTTGGATCCGATAACCCGTTAACAACCCCGACCAATGGGGATTTTCCATGTGTAAAATCATCATTGGCTAGAGGAAACACGTGTCGGCTCATCGTCGGGACAGATGTCATCCACTCACTGGACAAAAGGCGCCTATGATACGTCGACACGTGGCACGGCCCAACAAGATAAAATGGGGCGGCCCAACTAGAGGCCCACAAGATTTTGTGGACCATAATGGGCCGGCCCAGCTAAAGGCCCACGAGATTTTGCGGACCATAATGGGCTGGCCCAGCTAAAGGCCCACAAGATTTTGCGGGCCATAATGGGCCAGCCCAGGTAAAGGCCCACAAGATTTTTTTGTGCCATAATGGGCCGACCTAGGTAAAGGCCCACAAGATTCTCGCGGGTCATAATGGGCCGGCCCAGCTAAAGACCCATGAGATTTCGTCGACATTAATGGGCCGGCCCAGCTGTAGGCCCACAAGATTTTGAGGACCCTAGTAGGCCAGCCCATTAACTGGCTGCCATGTTTTGGGCCAAATGTCGGCCCATATTTGATCTGGTCCATTAATGGCCTGCCACGCTTCGGGCCTAATAGTGGCCCATATGAGATCCAGCCCGTTAAAAGCCTACCACATTCTGGGCCAAATTACGGCCCAGATCAGGTCCGGCCCTTTAAGAGGCTTTGGGGTCAATTATGGCCCATATCAGATTCGGCCCGTCAACTGGACACTATGCTTTTGGGCCCACTTGCTAAAGGCCCACTTAGTAATTCGGCCTGATATTAGTTTTGGCCTGTTAAGGGCCCGTTTAACATTTCGGTCCTATATTAATTTCGGCCTATTAAAAGCTTGCCATATAGTTGGGCCTAACTACGGCCCAGTTTGCATTCGGCCTGCTCGCAGCTGATATCTGATTGGGCTAAACAAGGACCCATACAATTTTGGCTTGTTAAAAGCCCATGATTTGATTCGCACAATCATGGGTCGGGGTTCATTTCGGGCTACTGCGTAACTAGTAGGAATTAAGAACAAACCTACTCTATACAATAAAGAAATTACGGCATAGTAACTAAGAATAAACCTACACTACACAATAAAGGATTTAAGGTATATTACATCCACTGGGCATTAAAGTTCGCCACCAGTGATCATAAAGCGCAACAAAGAAGCAGATTACAAAAACTGGGCACCATTGCAGCATAACAAAATAATACTGAACCGAGACCACTTCCAAGACAGTTCAAGAAAGGTTAGCCTTGCGAGGGAACTGCTGCACAAGCTGCTGAGCAAGGCTGTGAGACCGGCCTAGCATGTCGGTCATAGCTTCCAGGTGTAGCTGTTTAGCGACGAGGTTCTCATTGGTGTTCTCCGCAATCTTTCTTAGAGATAGGACTTCAAGTCGAAGTTGAGTTGCAGAATGCCTTTCTGCTAGAACTTGGGACTGAAGAAGTCGAACTGATTCAGACAACGAATTTTGTGAGCTTGTCTGACTGCTAGTCTCAAGTAACTTGAACACTGCATCAAGACAAGACTTTGGGGTTGTCTCGCTATCTTCAAGATGTTTTGCCTTCTTTGCTGCAATATATGTTGGGTTTGTCTCACAGCCTTCAGCAGACTTGTGCATGCCATCGGGCATATCACCCTGAAACAAAGTAGAGAGATGACAGGTTTTGCACGTGTATAAACAAAGATGATAATTGTTCTGTCAATTCTATCCAATTTCAAATTAGAAAATAAAGAGTATGTTCAAAATATCAATAGCATAATTTGGCATTGTTCATAATGCGGGGAGCTTCACCACACTACTGGATTACCTTGTCAACATAACAAGCATAGATGAAGGGCAAAGAAAATCATTGTATCTACTTTGGATAATGTGCATGGCATGTTGTTCATATCATCAGCCACATCAGTAAGATAAAATAGGAGATGACAAGGTGCAAAAGTGGGCTGCTTCACCACACACTGGATTATAGATCCACAAAAACAAGCATACATATAGGGAGTATTAAGTAATGTGCATGGTATGAATAAGGAATTTGGTTTTACAAGTAAAACTTAGAGCTTACGGTTCTTACGAACATGCATTTTGGTAGAAACAGCAAACTAAACAGCAGTAAACGATAGGGAGTATGAGCAAATTAAACAGCAGTTGAGGATAAAGGCTTTAGAAGGACTGACTTACATTAATAGTTAACACCGGCTTTATAATGCCCTTCTCCATGGCAAGGGAAGGATAACTCAAGAATTTCAGCATAGAATCTTCTTCATAAGCATTGCCTGTACTCTACATTTTGCAGAGAGTAATTATAGATATGATAATACTGGAAGGGATAGAGGATAATGAAGATAAGATGCAGACTGATGCTACATAATCAACTACCAATCCCTGGAAGTACAAGCATTACATGACAAAATGTACTGACAAGAGCAATGGGCTACACTTCTGCACTGGCATTGTCTGTGTATTCTACTTGTTGGTAAGATTAAATATAGATCTGATCTTTTTAGTAAATGGTGGGTGAGGGAGATAAGATGCAGAATGCTACAAAATGAACCAATCCCTCTTCCCATAATACAAGAGTGTTTTGAACACTGGTGTACTGTACAAAATGTTCTTATATTATGGGACGGAGGGAGTAGCTATTAATGTAAGTACAGTGATAGACCACGTTCAGTCCTTACAAGAGGACTGCAGAGCTAAACCTCTTCAAAGCATTGGGTTGATTCTAAATTTATGTAAGAGTCCATACGGATCTTATAATGTCCACCAAATGGACGATTACGAGGCTAACATGTGCAGTGATGCTACATAATCAAACAGCTATGAAAGTAAGTATGGTCATACAGGGAAAGAGGTACTCACAAGAGCAATGCAGTGTGCAGTATAGTTATGAGATTCTGTGGTCCCTTGAGAACGAATGTTCTTCTGCTAACAGTTTTCGTACCAGTGAGACATTAAGGCAAATGTAGAAATGTAGTTCAAATTGTGATGTGATATCATAGACAGTACCTTATGCTGCAGCCGAGACCAATGTGTAACAAGATTATTCCAGTCACCGTCGGATAAATGTAGCACCGGAGACTTTACAGAAATTTCGTTCAGAGGCTTGCCATCAAAGTGCGCTTGCCTCAGGTAGGAATGATACTTCATCAACGAGTGCTTGAAAAGCGCAACCAACCCTTGCTCATCATCACAATCCAGTTTGCGCCTCGCCTATTCAAAAGAATGAAATCTTGTGTCTTCTGTCAGCAGAAACATATGCAGTAATGACCATGAATAACATTAGTACATTACTTACGTTGCGGAGGAAGACTGGAAATTGTTCTGTGTCTGTGGTATAATCTTTCCATGAAGGAAAGATGCGCACAAAGTTCCTGACAACAACATAAGCTCCGTCTTCTAAACTGGGAAGAAATGGAACAGGGGTCCTATTTTCTGCAATTGGGGCTCTCTCTGGTTCGAAAAGGGATTTGGCAACTGGATTTGGTGTACTCTTTGTTGGAATGGGGGTTTTGCGTCGTACAGCTGGTGCTATGTCAACTGGCATAATCATACCGTTTGCTGCAGTTGGGGTCTGCTGAGTTGGGGCATCAGAAATGACCAGTGTAGTAGGGCTAGAGTCTGCTAGAGTTGGGGTATTTTGTGGGTCAGGTGATATTGCAACTACACCTAATGGGCTATTTGATTTATCGGGTGCCACTACCTTTTCCAAATACTTTGCTTGTGCTCCTCCACGATCAGCAATCGCCCTCTTCCTTTTGAACGTCTGATACACAAGAACAGCATTTGAATGGATAAATATGGTATCATGACAGATGGAATATGTACTGAAAATGGATAGGCAGGGCGTATTCACATACATGATGTGTAAACTAAGCCAATGGCAGTTCAACAAAGTAGAAGCAATGCAAAGCATCAGTTGCAAGATATGTGCGAGCAATGTAACCTTGGAAAGTTAGAGCAAGTACCTTGATGGGTGAATTAGATAGGGCATCTTCCTCTGACTCCTACACTAGGGAGCTACATTGACTTAGGTCTCCCTCTAGCTCAGAATCACTGTTAGGATCATATTCTGAGCATGAATCTGTAGGTGGAGAGTGTTTGCATAGCATTGCAACCAGACTTGATTTCAGTCCCTTAATGCCAAGTTTGACAGCCATGGCATTGTTCTGCTTTACTCTTTTCATGCGCGCAAGCTCATAATCATTATGATGCTGTTCAGAATCTGAGATTCATGAAAACATAAAAAGTAGTCAGATTATCTATGGAATGCATTGCGGTTTCAACTCGGAGAGTGTCTTCCTATAAACCCCTGCATATGCAAAGTTCACCTCCCCAACCGTGCTGACTAGACCACACACAGAGATACACACCCGAGCGGCGAACATGCATTTCCAAAACTAATTTAGGAACATTTAGCTGACCAATTAAACAACTCTGTTTTAATAATATCAGATTCGTATTTGAACAACTAAGTTTGTTTAGCTTGATGGGTGGAGCAGTGTTATTATGACACAAAGCATATATTTTTTAGCAAAAGAGGGTTTCCCCTCTGATTTCTATTAAAAAAACCACCACAAAACCAACATGATCAATTAAACCCTAAGCATGATCAATTAAACCATATTATGGCTGTGCCATGGCAGATTTGAAGCTGCAAATCGGAGAACGATATTTAGCATCCATTGTTTGCTTCGAACTAAGAACTAAATTCTAAGAGCTGAAAAGAAAGTAGAGTAACCAAGTTAAGATCTATTTTCTGGTTGAGATCAAAAAGTTGAGGAGATATGAAGTACCACCTCTCTTGCGGCGCCGTGTAGGCATCGGGGGTGCGATGGTTGTCGGTGGCGTTGAAGCAGATCTGCGACAGTAGACGGGTGCATCGGGGGATAAGTCCCGTTGCGGTGGAAGAGAAGGTCGTGTGAGCGGCCCCGTCAAAGAGGACGACGACACTGATGAAGCGAGAGGACGCGATGCAAGGCTATTGGTCTGTCGCCGTGGATGAGAAACGTCCATCTCTAGCAGTGGACGACGCGGTCTTGGTAGGCGCTCCGGCATGGTGGAGGACGGTGGCGATGGATGTGGTGGAGGACAGCGGCTATGGATGGGGTGGCGGACGGAGGCTGGTGTGGGAATGGGGTGTTCTAGCATGGACGGTGTATGAATGGGAAAATGGAGGGAGAGGTACGGGGAACCATGTTTTTGGGATGCGTCTGTTTGAAATATGGGAAAGTTACGAACTTATCCCCTGTTTCAAATTTGGACATCTCGTCGGTTGGGGATAGGACGGTAATCTCACATCTCCCAAATATTTGCCGGTAACTATTTCAGGCGAGGAGAGGGTGTTTTGCCGCCCACAGTTGGTGCCCACGGTGTATGAATGGGGCTAACAGGTAGGGCAGTTGTGTCACGTCTGATGGAAGTTACACATCTGCCCCTATTTAAAATATTAGCCTACATCTATTTCAGACGAGGAGAGGGTGTTTTGCCGCCCACCGTGTATGAATGGGGAATGGAGGGAGAAACAGAGGTCTTTTGGACGAGCTTGAATCAAATGAGTTTTGCCGCCCATGTTTGATGCCCACCGTGTCGGAATGGGCTCAGAAGCGGTCGTGTCACGTCTAATTGAAGTTACTAACCTACCCCTATTTAGAGCAGTGGAAATTGGGCCGATGGATTGTCCGAGTAATGGGTAGACAGTAATTTCCATCTCCCAAACACTTGGCTTTGGGCAGCCGATGTGGGAGTGGACATTTTGTTGTTTCTTTCGAATTTTGGGACAATAAGCATCCATGTTTACCCTGGCAACTAAATTCGAATCCATTTTGTATTCCTATATGAATCTTTATAAATCATTCTATGTGTTTTTATATATCTTCAAAAGGACGACAAAGATGTATTCCACTGTCATATATGAATATGGTTTACAAATGCCGATACTCAAATTCAGAAACTAGAATCCAGTTTAAGGTGAATTCGAATATTTGGAACACTTCATGTCCAACTCAAATGTCACACGCACCATAATGTGTACTCCCATTTAGATATGTACACAAGCGATGTATCAAGATTCAAATACCGAGTCAATCAACCAAGAATGTACGGAACTAACAGACATATAAACACTTATAGAGTATATGGATCAATAATATCAACTAACATACATAAGCCAGGCCGCTGTACTTTTTTTGGCTACAACAACATCCTTTTTTTAGCCAACATCTTGGCCCTTTCCGATGCGTGCCACTTATGGTCCATCTATACTACTATTGCTGAATGCACATTCAGCCCGATTGGCATATTTGTAGGTCTGGCATAGCAATCCAAATGAAATGTCTCCGAGTCTTATCAATTAATACAGACTTGTGCTCAAATAAAATTACAAACAAAAAAACAAAAAAAAAATTATTACATGATCTCTAAAACAAATGGTTTGATTGATTACATGAACAGACAACACAAAGGTTATTCAACTATGGAAAGAACATTTCACCTATGATTTACCAAGTAGGAATTTAATTTCCTTTTTTCCTTCGGGATTTTAACAATCTGGTCAGTCTCAGCTTGCTTTGTTTTGAAATCCACCAAATATTTAATGGTTATCTTGAGTACTGCTTGTGATTGTGCTGTTTGCTTCCTTAACATGTCAACTTCATCTCTAAGTGCAGAAGCAGAATCTCTTTCTACCACTAGTTTAGCCTCTAGAGCATCAGCAGTTGGCAATTCATAATGCACGATTGGGCCGGTGCCACTGCTGTGGGATGATGCAACATCCATGGGGACCTCGCTCTTTGATCTTGGGCTAACATGTTTTGCCATTAAAGTTCTGATTGGATTCAGAAAAGTTGAAGTTAGCAAAACATGTCAACTGGGAGTTATAACAGCAAACCAGTTAAACAAACAAGGAATTAAAGAGTTTCAATTGGATGCTGAAAAGTAGTTATTAACATCATTGTAACCCGTTGTTGCAGCAGCAAAGCAGTTAAACAAACAAGTAGATATTTAAGTTAAGGTAAACAGGTAATTCTTAACAGTAAGTATCAAACACATAGATAGGCGCAGTCTACAATATGATTAACAGGCTGTGCCATTATGTAATCAGTAGCAAACTAAATTAAGCCAAGCAATGTAATTGAACAATTTTGCAATAAATGGCTAACTAAAATTCCGAGAAGCAGGTAACTGAACTTACGCTAGTTCTTTGTACAGGCACACTGCAACTTCTTTTTCTCTTACAAGGTTGTACGAAGGAGTCCATGGCATCAATTGCTTGGATACGCAGTCCCAATACTTCTTTCTTCCCACACTGCATGGGTAAGTCGAATGGTTAATCTGATAAGATGGTGCGTCCTTGATATGTTATATGAGGACGTGTAGTCAGACTAGTTGTAGCCAAACACATCACACTGGTTTTTACTGTATATTTCATGCGATTACTTTTGGCATATCGAGATCTAAGCAATCTACAATAGGATGAAAAGACTGGCATCCTTCACATTATTGGCGAACTCACTTCATAGAAACAAGCAATTCAACCATTATGTGGGTAAATCAAAAGCGCCACTGGAATATTTTTCACTATCCAATCATACACGCAAAAAGGGGCGACGCCACCATAGGGGCTGGTATGGGCAGCCGCCTCAGGTGGCTGGAAAGTATGCACCTAGTTTGAGTCATCCAGGTTGACCCATGTTAGTTTTGTTCGTCCCAACGCACGAGCAGGCAATGTAAAAAATGAAGAAAAATGTTTCAATTTGGATGGGCCAATAACATAAGTGCAAGGCAGGCCCTATAGCAGGCTCGCACCCCAAACGAGCGCCTCCCATATCGATCGACAGCAGGAAAAATCCCAATTCATTCGCTCCAGCCTCCAGTCTAGTTCGCTCCTAACCTAGCCGCCGCTGGATAGACCGACACAGCACTTCCTCGCACCCTCGTTGGAGGGCGGTCACCGGGCTTTAAGCGAACGGAAGGACAAGAAGATGAAGATCCAACCCAGGGTGTAGCCTGCGTGGGAGGCAGCGGCGGCAGCACGGGCATGGCATCGAGCTTGCGCAAACGGACAGTCGCGGCTTGCAAGAGTAGCATGCGCAACAAGCAAGTACATCACATCCCTGATTATATCTAATTCAACTCTTCAATTTCTGGCCAATAGTTAAACCTGACGGTGTTGTAAAACTGCTTGTATGTAGGGAATCTATGAGAAAATGAAACCAATTTCTACTTATTTTATAACTTCCCGAATCAATACTGAACTGACTGAATCTGATGTATCTAATCAAGTTTCCGGTGCAAACATACAAGCTCATGTTGTTCTTGAGCCTGAAGTGTCTAATGAACAGACTGCTAATGAAGGATTTGATGCAAACACTTTACATGCTCCTGGTGATGAACATATAGTGTCTAATGAGGGATCTAATGCAAGCATTTTGCAAGCTCATTGAAGGATTTAGTGTCTAATGATGATCTACTATGTTGAGAGAGACAGAGATTTGCAGGCATTGATGACAAGCAAATTATAGTGCATTTTCATAGCTTGAGGAAACGTCGAGGCCATCTACCAGAAAGTCCCTGTATCATGGCAACATAGCATAAATACTTTTCTAATCTGTTGTTTGAAACTATTGGCATACTTGTGCAGGATAGATATATTGATATGCAGTTTGCGCACTGGTTATACGTGCAATTACACTTCGATATTTTCAGCCAGAGAACGAATAATTCAAGCAGGTACAGACCATGTTTGTAGTCCTTGTACACCATGTTGCATTTTGTGTTTTTTGGTGCTTGCATCATTTAGTGTTTATAATCTGAACTACTTTGGATCATTAGCTGGTTTTCAAAGTGCATGTAGCTTCACATTTCTCAAGTTATGTTGATTTCCGGAGTGCAAGTGCCTTCGTATTTTTTAAGTTAAATGTTCGCCCCTGGTAACTTGAATTCGTGGATCAGCCACTGCACACAAATCATACACGAATGCCAGTACGAATTAAATGAAATGCAGGGACTTACGCTAGCTCATTGTACAGTCTCACTGCAGCTCTGCTTGCGCTTGGGATGTTCCATGTACAAGTCCATGTTACCACTTGCTTGGATGTGCACGCCGTGTGCTCCTTGCATCCCCCTCTGCATTTTTGACACGGCAAATGGTTGATCAAATAAGAGGAATCGACCTTGATGCTGTACTGGAGGACAGATACTTACAAGGTTATGCGGGTGTGCAGGATGTGTACCAGATCCCGTAGCGCCGTCATGCTTTGCTAAAATATGGATTTCCTTGTTTCAGATGATATCTCCAGAAGAAATAAGAGTTAAGGTCAGAGTTGCATAGGCGTGTAAGCTAAGAGAGCAGTGAAAGGATATCCAAACATCGTCGGAACAGTGCACAAGGGAGTGATGTGTGGATACCTAGTTCGGGCCAGCGTTTGGGCATGCTCGCCTAGCTAGAGTGTGGGTCACTTCAGAGCTGTTGAGGGTGATGCGCTGGCATTGGCTGGCCGCGCACGGATGCAGATCTTGAGTGGCAGCGGAGCGCTACGATGCGGTGGACGAGACCGTTGGTGAAGCCCCAACGGCCTTGGGGGGCGGAGGTGCGACGATGTGCTCGGTGAAGTAGCCCCGTTGAGCTGGGAGACGGCGTTGGTGAAGCACACCTGATGCGGTGGAACTCGGTGTCTGTGAGGCACATTAGTTGCGGCGGCCGACGTTGTCGGTGGACCACCCAGTGCGGTGGACGAGGGCGTAGATGAGGTAGCTCCAGTGCGGTGGTGAAGCGCGACCGTCGTCTTCGTCGTCGTCGTCGTCCGGCACAGAGGTGGGAAACGGTGGGGAAAGAGACGAGACGAGGGGAGATTCGAGGGTTGCCGACGAATTAGGGATTTGAGCAATCTGGGCGCGGAAGGGGACGATGGAGATGAGAGATTTTGCAGGGCTGGAATTGGGGCCGCCAGATATTTCAATTCGAAACATGGAAGCGCGAACTTATATTGTCATCGTCCTTTTTTGGGGGGGAGGGGGGTGGCTGGGTGCTACGCGTCCGTCCGACACACGCGACCAGCCCGACAGGACTATGCTTCGGTGCCTTAAGGCACCTGCCTTTGTGTCCATGACATATGGGCCCAACAGGTGGCTGGCCCACATGTCAGTGACCCAAAGGCAGTTGCCTTTAAGGCACTGAAGCATCATCCACCTTGACACGACCCTGGTTTGCCTGGTGCGCCTACATTTGAGAATGCAAACGAATCTTCTTTCATTTGCAAACAAATCTGTATGTATTACCATGCCCGTGTTTTCCTTGCAATAATTAGTCATTCGAAACGAGATACTCCATTCGTTCACTTTTGTAAGTCGTTTCAGACAACTTAAAATGAACTGTTTTGCACATTGTCTGAAATGTCTTCAAGGTCTTATAAAAGTGAACGGAGGGAGTACTATAAATTAATTAATGAGGAGTTATTTGAAAAAGATCGAAACGGTACCCACGCTAACGTGGATTAGAGTGTGTGTCACATAATTAGTGTGTGTCACGTAGTTAGTTATTTGAATTAGAGTGTGTGTCACGTAGCGATCTCCAATTCTAACGTGGATTTCGCATTTCACTGTATCCATGCTACTTTTTTAATACAAATTCATATGTATATGATGAACACCATGGTAGTGAGAAAACTTTTGGATGGATTCAAACATATGACCTACAAAATAGCACAACAAACTAAGTCAAAGTCAACTTTTCGAAACTTAGTATGGCACGAATTCGAAATAATTACCCATATGCCTGGTCCTCGGTTCAAATCTTATAATGTAGACCGAATTGAAACATCGATATTAAGTCTCGTACTATGTACATTCCAACACACTTTCATTCTTTCTCTCCATGTTTCGATCTCTAAGTCTCTCAATTACACAACCCCTTTTTCCACTCTATTACCAAATGTATTTACCTCACACACCCGCCATTGCACCCCATGCCGAGCTCTCCCCCCCTCTCCCTCACCCTCTCGGGCTAAATAAATGCATTGCCTATCTAGCCCCCCAACCTCTCCTGCATGCGCACGCACGTTGTATATCTAGGTCACTCCCTCGAGACTGTCTCACTCTTTCTTCCACACGGCGGGCCACACTCACTCAATCTCGCTCTCTTTATCTGAGTCTTGTTTAACCTTGTTTTCTTTCACACACAAATGACATATCTCCCTATTCGGGCCTCGATCGACACAGTCTATACTCTCTCACGCAGATTGTCTATCTAGGTCAGTCCATCCAAGCCGCCACCACTCTTTCGACCTCATGGTGGGCCACGCTCACTCAATCTCTCTCTCCCCCCGTATGTCTCGATTGACCTCGCTCTTTCTCGGACAAAAACGATATATCACCATGTTGAGCCCAATTCGACCTATTCACATTGTATACTCTCTCACGCACATCGTCTATCTAGGTCACTCTCTCCAACCCGTCTCACTCTTTCGATCGCACGGTGACCCTATGTGATCAGTTGACCTTGCTTCCTCCCACGCACAAAATATATCTACACATCTGTGACTGGATCATCTCTCAAGCTCTATCTTACAGCCCTCACCCTTGCCAAAAATCTCAATCGGACAATATCTCTCCAGAGCATATATATTTGTTCAATGAATGTCGGACCACACTCACTTTGTCTCTCTATCTATATGTCTCTCGATTGACCTCGCTTTCTCACACCGTATCTTCCACACGTTGAAGCTACTACCTCTCCATCCCTCGCAAAGCCGGAGCTATTTACATTGCGAGGGGCACTCCAACCTTGGATTAATTTGTGTAGGCATTTATTCTGGTCGGTTTAGATTATATTTTCGTAGCATTCGGCCCACAACTACTCCAATCACCGTAGCGGGTAATTAAGCTACGGGGAGCACCTAATATGAGCACCGGGGAGCCATTGGATCGAAGATGCAGCGGCACACACGAGGCCTGAATGTTTTATTTGCAAAAAAACTTTGGAGAGTTTGGAAATTGCGCATAATTACAAAAACTACTCCCAAGCCATTGGATCTCACTTCCAACAGTGTAAAAACTCGTATCGCCATAGTATCTAAGCTGCGGGGTGGATGTGATATTATATGCCGCTGTCATTTTTGTTCGTAAACTTGCAAAAAACGTGTAACTCGTGCCGTTACTTGTCTAAGCGCGCAAAGTGTTTGTTCAAAAAAACCATCCTACACTGAAATATCGGAAGAACACACGGGGGTCCCACTTGTCATTAATCAAATTTGGACCTAACACTAACAAATCTGAAAGACGATATTCGAACTGGCAACCTGGACTACAAAGCGTAAGTCGATAGCCTGAAAAAACAAACGGTTGTTGGCTTTGTCCCATAACTTGATTTTATACAGTACTTGCGTTGAGTAGAGTAGAGAGAGTGCCCCGTCAACACGTGCATGACCATTATCTCACTTACTGGTGGGTCCCAGGTCTGCGATCTCAATCTCTCTTCTCTCCATTGTCTAACCTTTACACGGGCACACACGAAGAGCGGCGCTAGCTTGCCATGGTGTTATTACAACTAAAAAAACTTGGAAAATAGAAGAATCGCCTAGAACAAGAGACGTTGTGGCTGGTCGAGACGGAGCTAACCACATCTATCCTCTGTGCCATGTTTGCATGATGAAGCTGTGTGGCTAGTGGGGTGTTTTCAACCGACTGGCTGGGTCCCGAGGTTGAACCATAGGTACTCTACTACGTCTGATACAGTATATTTTTACACGCACATTTTTCCTCCGTGCCGAGACGTGCCACACCCTACCGCGCGGTTTTGGGGTCCTCCCGGGTGGTGCACGCATATATTCTTCCTGACGTGGGACGCCCTACTGCGCATTTTCTGGATCCTCCTCAGTCGTATCGCCAAAGCAAGTAAATGAGTCGTCAAATCACGAAAGACCACCTTTCCCGCCGAGTACATCAATGAAGCACGGTGGCTAACTAGTTGGGCTAGTTCGACCGATTAGCTAGGCCGCCACCACATTTGTTTTTTCACCCCTTTTTTTATCTACTTGCCGGCAGGTAAATTTAAATATCCATTGCTGCGTTGCTCTGGTGTTTGGGTGCGGCAGGATTTTTAATTTTTTGATTGGCGGGAGCAGGCGTGGCAGGATTTTCAATTTTTTGATTGACGGGAGCAGGCGTGGCAGCAATTAGTCATGATGACTCCGCCTGTACCCACTGCTCCCTGATGTGAGAAGTCGTCGACTGGTGTTTTATCGTGGTGAAAATCAAAAGATTCCCCGCTTCCTTCGCCTTCCCGTAGATTGCATTGCCTTTCAGCCGTTTCACCCCCTTTGCTTCCTCTCCCCATTGCTTCTACCTGGTGCCATGGCAGCGCAGCAGATCATGGAGTCCGAGGTGAGGCTCCTGACACAGGAGCTCCATGCCAAGGATGCGGAGCTCAGGGCCAAGGACGTGGAGCTCCGTGAGCTCAAGGAGGAGAGGAGTGCCATGCTCCTCCGTTATGTGCGAGAGTTCACAGAGCTTCAAAAGTGGCAGGCATCCACCACAAAGATGCTCGAGGCATCGGCGGCGTTGCTGCAGAGAGCGGGAGATAAGATAGGCCGTCAGGGGAGCCAGCTGGAGCGCGAGCGGGCTGATCGTGACGAGGTCCAGGATCGCCTCAGCCACTTGGTGAACCAAGTTGCCACGCACGTGTTGTGGCTGCGCGATGCCTACCGTCGTGCCAGCGTGACGATGCCGGCCGTCGGGCTAAACCGGTTCGACCACCCGGTCGACTTCAACGAGCTGCGGCTTCCTGACCTGGTCTCCTTCTTCACCTATATATCCGAGGAGCTGAGCCGTCTCCGCGCGATGGTGGGGGCTAAGCTGGACAAGGAGGGGTTGCGGGCTGCCGCGCCGTTGCCGGGCGAATCCTTTCAGGGCTCCGTCACCGGAATCAATTCGTGCCATTGGACGCCGTCTTTGACGAGCTGGCTCCCGTCGACCGGGAGCGGGCTCTGCGGGCGGTTGCACCCTGCATCACCAACGACGTGCGCCTCGAGAAGCAGAGGGACTTTGGTGGTGTTTAGGAGCCCTCTGCATGGGCATGTCCATGTCTCGGCGCAACATGACTGTTGGATCAAACTCAGACGATGCAGATCAGTCACTATAGCACAAAGCATGTGGGTGTGTTTGGTTGCATTCTCATCTCAATATAGTTGTTTCATCTTCGTGTATTTTTGTCAACCTACTAGTGTGGACACATGCACCCTTCATGCACTCTACCAAACACCCAAAAGTGGGTCGAGAAGGGAACTTTTGCTCCCATCCCGTGCACCCTTCATACACCCTGCCTAACACTATTCGTGCTTCATATGGTTCATGTTTCGTGGAGTACTATAGCACCATACTCTCCGTGTGATGTGGACCTAGTTCTGTTAACATTGATCTCACCGTCCATTCTCGACCGGACAGTCGAAAAGGCGGTACTATGTTACATATAGGAGTAGTTGACATGCGCACAACATTATTTGTTATCGTCATATCTTACTACACTAGCAACAAGATTGTGTAGTACTGACGTATGAACCACTGCACATGCCTAGTAGTAGGAGCACTGTGTATGTTCAAGTGGCTACCGTGTTTCGCACTCCTCCGTCGTAAGAGTGGAAACGCTTGTTGTAATCATTTTTTTCTTCGGAAAAACAGTGGACACGCTCCATGAAGGAAATATGCCCTAGAGGCAATAATAAAGTTATTATTTATTTCCTTATTTCATGATAAATGTTTATTATTCATGCTAGAATTGTATTAACCGGAAGCATAATACATGTGTGAATACATAGACAAACAGAGTGTCACTAGTATGCCTCTACTTGACTAGCTCGTTAATCAAAGATGGTTATGTTTCCTAACCATGGACAAAGAGTTGTTATTTGATAAACGGGATCACATCATTAGGAGAATGATGTGATTGACTTGACCCATTCCGTTAGCTTAGCACTCGATCGTTTAGTATGTTGCTATTGCTTTCTTCATGACTTATACATGTTCCTATGACTATGAGATTATGTAACTCCCGTTTACCGGAGGAACAATTTGTGTGCTACCAAATGTCACAACGTAACTGGGTGATTATAAAGGAGCTCTACAGGTGTCTCCAAAGGTACATGTTGGGTTGGCGTATTTCGAGATTAGGATTTTCACTCCGATTGTCGGAGAGGTATCTCTGGGCCCTCTCGGTAATGCACATCACCTAAGCCTTGCAAGCAATGCAACTAAATGAGTTAGTTGCGAGATGATGTATTACGGAACGAGTAAAGAGACTTGCCGGTAACAAGATTGAACTAGGTATTGATATACCGACGATCGAATCTCGGGCAAGTAACATACCAATGACAAAGGGAACAACGTATGTTGTTATGCGGTCTGACTGATAAAGATCTTCATAGAATATGTGGGAGCCAATATGAGCATCCAGGTTCCGCTATTGGTTATTGACCGGAGACATGTCTCGGTCATGTCTACATTGTTCTCGAACCCGTAGGGTCCGCACGCTTAAGGTTTCGATGACAGTTATATTATGAGTTTATGAGTTTTATGTACCGAAGTTGGTTCGGGGTCCCGGATATGATCGCGGACATAACGAGGAGTCTCGAAATGGTCGAGACATAAAGATTGATATATTGGACGGCTATATTCGGACACCGGAAGTGTTCCGGGGAAGTTTCGGATAAAACCGGAGTACCGGGGGGTTAATGGGCCTCATGGGCCTAAAGTGGAGAAGAGGAGGGGCTGCCAGGGCAGGCCGCGCGCCCCCTCTCCCCCTAGTCCGGATTGGACAAGGAGGGAGGGGCGGCGCCCCCCTTTCCTTCCTCTCCTCTCTCCCTTCCTTCCCCCTCTCCTACTTGGACAAGGAAAGGGAGGGGAGTCCTACTCCTGGTAGGAGTAGGACTCCTCCTGCGCGCCTCCTACTAGGGCCGGCTGCACCCTCCCTTGGCTCCTTTATATACGGAGGCAGGGGGCACCCCTAGACACACAAGTTGATCCACGTGATCGTTTTCTTAGCCGTGTGCGGTGCCCCCTTCCACCATAATCCTCGATAATATTGTAGTGGTGCTTAGGTGAAGCCCTGCGACAGTTGAACATCAAGATCGTCACCACGCCGTCGTGCTGACGGAACTCTTCCCCGACACTTTGCTGGATCGGAGTCCGGAGATCATCATCGAGCTGAAGGTGTGCTGAAACTCGCAGGTGTTGTAGTTTCGGTGCTTGGATCGGTCGGATCGTGAAGACGTACGACTACATCAACCGTGTTGATATAACGCTTCCGCTGTCGGTCTACAAGGGTACGTAGATCACACTCTCCCCTTGTTGCTATGCATCACCATGATCTTGCGTGTGCGTAGGAATTTTTTTGAAATTACTACGTTCCCCAACAGTGGCATCCGAGCCTAGGTTTTATGTGTTGATGTTATATGCACGAGTAGAACACAAGTGAGTTGTGGGCGATATAAGTCATACTGCTTACCAGCATGTCATACTTTGGTTCGGCGGTATTGTTGGATGAAGCGGCCTGGACCGACATTACGCGTACGCTTACGCGAGACTGGTTCTACCGACGTGCTTTGCACACAGGTGGCTGGCGGGTGTCAGTTTCTCCAACTTTAGTTGAACCGAGTGTGGCTACGCCCGGTCCTTGCGAAGGTTAAAATAGCACCAACTTGACAAACTATCATTGTGGTTTTGATGCGTAGGTAAGATTGGTTCTTGCTTAAGCCCGTAGCAGCCACGTAAAACTTGCAACAACAAAGTAGAGGACGTCTAACTTGTTTTTGCAGGGCATGTTGTGATGTGATATGGTCAAGACATGATGCTAAAATTTTATTGTATGAGATGATCATGTTTTGTAACCAAGTTATCGGCAACTGGCAGGAGCCATATGGTTGTCGCTTTATTGTATGCAATGCAATTGCGCTGTAATGCTTTACTTTATCACTAAGCGGTAGCGATAGTCGTGGAAGCATAAGATTGGCGAGACGACAACGATGCTACGATGGTGATCAAGGTGTCGCACCGGTGACGATGGTGATCATGACGATGCTTCGGAGATGGAGATCACAAGCACAAGATGATGATGACCATATCATATCACTTATATTGATTGCATGTGATGTTTATCTTTTATGCATCTTATCTTGCTTTGATTGACGGTAGCATTATAAGATGATCTCTCACTAAATTTCAAGATAAAAGTGTTCTCCCTGAGTATGCACCGTTGCCAAAGTTCGTCGTGCCCAGACACCACGTGATGATCGGGTGTGATAAGCTCTACGTCCATCTACAACGGGTGCAAGCCAGTTTTGCACACACAGAATACTCAGGTTAAACTTGACGAGCCTAGTATATGCAGATATGGCCTCGGAACACTAAGACCGAAAGGTCGAGCGTGAATCATATAGTAGATATGATCAACATAGCGATGTTCACCATTGAAAACTACTCCATTTCACGTGATGATCGGTTATGGTTTAGTTGATTTGGATCACGTAATCACTTAGAAGATTAGAGGGATGTCTTTCTAAGTGGAAGTTCTTATGTAATATGATTAATTGAACTTAAATTTATCATGAACTTAGTACCTGATAGTATGTTGCTTGTTTATGTTTGATTGTAGATAGATGGCCCGTGTTGTTGTTCCGTTGAATTTTAATGCGTTCCTTGAGAAAGCAAAGTTGAAAGATGATGGTAGAAATTACACGGACTGGGTCGTAACTTGAGGATTATCATCATTGCTGCATAGAAGAATTATGTCCTGGAAGCACCGCTGGGTGCCAGGCCTGCTGCTGGAGCAACACCAGATGTTATGAACGTTTGGCAGAGCGAAGCTGATGAGTACTCGATAGTTCAGTGTGCCATGCTTTACGGCTTAGAATCGGGACTTCAACGACGTTTTGAATGTCATGGAGCATATGAGATGTTCCAGGAGTTGAAGTTAATATTTCAAGTGAATGCCCGGATTGAGAGATATGAAGTCTCCAATAAATTCTATAGCTGCAAGATGGAGGAGAACAGTTATGTCAGTGAGCATATACTCAAAATATCTGGGTATAATAATCACTTGATTCAATTGGGAGTTAATCTTCCAGATGATTGCGTCATTGACAGAATTCTCCAATCACTGCCACCTAGCTACAAGAGCTTCGTGATGAACTATAATATGCAAGGGATGAATAAGACTATTCCCGAGCTCTTCGCAATGCTAAAAGCTGCGGAGGTAGAAATCAAAAAGGAGCATCAAGTGTTGATGGCCAACAAGACCACTGGTTTCAAGAAGAAGGGCAAAGGGAAGAAGAAGGGGAACTTCAAAAAGAACAGCAAGCAAGTTGCTGCTCAAGAGAAGAAACCCAAATCTGGACCTAAGCCTGAAACTGAGTGCTTCTACTGCAAGCAGACTGGTCACTGGAAGCGGAACTGCCCGAAGTATTTGGCGGATAAGAAGGATGGCAAGGTGAACAAAGGTATATGTGATATACATGTTATTGATGTGTACTTACTAGAGCTTGCAGTAGCACCTGGGTATTTGATACTGGTTCTGTTGCTAATATTTGCAACTCGAAAAAGGGACTACGGATTAAGCGAACACTAGCGAAGGACGAGGTGACGATGCGCGTGGGAAATGGTTCCAAAGTCGATGTGATCGCAGTCGGCACGCTACCTCTACATCTACCATCGGGATTAGTATTAGACCTAAATAATTGTTATTTGGTGCCAGTGTTGAGCATGAACATTATAACTGGATCTTGTTTGATGCGAGACGGTTATTCATTTAAATCAGAGAATAATGGTTATATGAGTAATATCTTTTATGGTCATGCACCCTTGAAGAGTGGTCTATTTTTGATGAATCTCGATAGTAGTGATACACATATTCATAATGTTGAAGCCAAAAGATGCAGAGTTGATAATGATAGTGCAACTTATTTGTGGCACTGTCGTTTAGGTCATATCGGTGTAAAACGCATGAAGAAACTCCATACTGATGGACTTTTGGAACCACTTGATTATGAATCACTTGGTACTTGCGAACCGTGCCTCATGGGCAAGATGACTAAAACACCGTTCTCCGGTACTATGGAGAGAGCAACAGATTTGTTGGAAATCATACATACAGATGTATGTGGTCCAATGAATGTTGAAGCTCGTGGAGGATATCGTTATTTTCTCACCTTCACAGATGATTTAAGCAGATATGGGTATATCTACTTAATGAAACATAAGTCTGAAACATTTGAAAAGTTCAAAGAATTTCAGAGTGAAGTTGAAAATAATCGTAACAAGAAAATAAAGTTTCTATGATCTGATCGTGGAGGAGAATATTTGAGTTACGAGTTTGGTCTACATTTGAAACAATGCGGAATAGTTTCGCAACTCACGCCACCTGGAACACCACAGCGTAATGGTGTGTCCGAACGTCGTAATCGTACTTTACTTGATATGGTGCGATCTATGATGTCTCTTACAGATTTACCACTATCGTTTTGGGGTTATGCTCTAGAGACAGCCGCATTCACGTTAAATAGGGCACCATCAAAATCCGTTAAAATGGTGTCTTATGAACTGTGGTTTGGCAAGAAACCAAAGTTGTCGTTTCTAAAAGTTTGGGGTTGCGATGCTTATGTGAAGAAACTTCAACCTGATAAGCTCGAACCCAAATCAGAGAAATGTGTCTTCATAGGATACCCAAAAGAGACTGTTGGGTACACCTTCTATCACAGATCTGAAGGCAAGACATTTGTCGCTAAGAATGGATCCTTTCTGGTGAAGGAGTTTCTCTCGAAAGAAGTGAGTGGGAGGAAAGTAGAACTTGATGAGGTAACTGTACCTTCTCCCTTATTGGAAAGTAGTACATCGCAGAAACAGGTTTCTGTGACACCTACACCAATTAGTGAGGAAGATAATGATAATGATCATGAAACTTCAGAACAAGTTACTACTGAACCTCGTAGATCAACCAGAGTAAGATCCGCACCAGAGTGGTACGGTAATCTTGTTCTGGAAGTCATGCTACTAGATCATGATGAACCTACGAACTATGAAGAAGCGATGGTGAGCCCAGATTCTGCAAAATGGCTCGAAGCCATGAAATCTGAGATGTGATCCATGTATGAAAACAAAGTATGGACTTTGGTTGACTTGCCCAATGATCGACAAGCAATTGAGAATAAATGGATCTTCAAGAAGAAGACTGACGCCGACGGTAATGTTACTATCTACAAAGCTCGACATGTCGCAAAAGGTTTTCGACAAGTTCAAGGGATTGACTACGATGAGACCTTCTCACCTGTAGCGATGCTTAAGTCTGTCTGAATCATGTTAGCAATTGCCGCATTTTATGATTATGAAATTTGGCAGATGGATGTCAAAACTGCATTCCTGAATGGATTTCTGGAAGAAGAATTGTATATGATGCAACCGGAAGGTTTTGTCGATCCAAAGGGAGCTAACAAAGTGTGCAAGCTCCAGCAATCCATTTATGGACTGGTGCAAGCATCTCAGAGTTGGAATAAACGCTTTGATAGTGTGATCAAAGCATTTGGTTTTGTACAGACGTATGGTGTCGGGGAAGCTGATCCACGAACACCTATGGGGACCGGGCCCCTTTCGGTTCGGAAGGGGGCGGAGGTCGCACGAAGAGCGGATCGAGGCAGTACACACGAGCAGTTTTACCCAGCTTCGGGCCGCACGGATGCGTAAAACCCTACTGCTGCTTATTTGATTGTATTGAGTTCTTGCTCGGGAGCGATGAACGCTACCAGACCGAGCGTGAGAATGTTCTTGGTGTTTCGGATGAGCTGGAACTGAACCGAATCGAACCGAACCCCCTCTCTACGTTGCGCATGGGCCTCCTTTTATACTCTCAAGGGGTTACCGACAGGTGGCAACGTAGACTAGAAGGGTAAAAATGGAAAAGAATGCGGTAGGTGTAGCTACCGCTACTGTGGATACAGTGTGCCCTACCTAACTCTGACGGCAGGGGACAAGGTCATTGAATGTCCGTCTGGGTTGCTTAAACAGTGCAAAAAGTGACCGCTAGGAGCGCCACCGTTTGCCACGATGGCCTTCTCTTCATCTCCGCTTGCCACCGTGTACCCCTGGCTGCACAGGCTCCCGCCACGCGCCCCTAAGAAAGCCTCATGGCGACACGCGGGCGGGTGCGCTGGAGCGCGGGTATGGAGTGGCAACTGGCCTCCGGCAAGTACCTTGCCGGGGTCGTCGTCTTGTCGCGTCCGAAAGCTTGTCGCTCGCCGGACCTTGTCGGGACGCGCGGTGCGTCGCGGCAAGCGTCTTGGGGTGCCGTGGTTGGCCTTCCCGGCAAGCTCCTCTTGCCGGGGCCTTGTCTCTTCCCGGCAAGCTCCTCTTGGCGGGGCCTTGTCTCTTCCCGGCAAGCTCCTCTTGCCGGGGCCTTGTCTCTTCATCTTAAATACTTTGTTCTTGAATGGCTCCAAAGGAACCTAAGGAGGACCCTGGCGGTCGTCCGGCAAGCCTTCCCGCGGGGCGCTGCAACTGCCCGTGCACAAGTTCGGGATACTAGGGTACCCCTACTCTAGTACACCGACAGGAGCCCCCGGGCCTGGGCCACACACGGTGCCGAGCGCTGTTGGGCCAGGCCCAAAACAGGGCACGGGCACGCGCGGGCCTGCGTCATGCCGAATCTAACTCCGTATCCACCGCGCCCCCCGTAACGGCACGCGTCAATCGCGGCGTCGTGGGAGAGATCGTGGGTGGTTCTTTATTCGGAAAGACCGTAACGTTCGCCCCCTCCTCCTTATAAGCAGGGGAAACAGGGGCATTTCCCCCACCTTCGCCCTTCGCTGCTGCAATCTCAGAAATCTCCGCCGCCCTCCTCCGCTTGCAGAGTTGAAAGAGAGCAGCGCTCCGCCCCCGTCGCTGCCGCCACCACCAGCGCCGTCGATCTCCCCCACCGCCTCCGCCATGACTTCGAAGCCCGGGAAGGGGAAGGCCACGAAGGCTGCGTCCGCGAAAGCTGTGAAGTCGACCGAAGCGCAGCGGCTTCAGGCGCTGCGGAAGGAGCGGGCCACTTTCCCCCCCGAGCTCTCTGCGAAGGAGCTGAGGGAGTGGTACTATCTCTTCTGGTCGACGGAGACGCGGGCGCATCCGCGCACGAAGGTACTCTCCACTGTCGCCTCGCAAGCAGCTCCAGTTGGCGGGTATCCTTTCTTTGCCGTGTTCTTCTACTGCGGGCTCTGCCCGCCATTCTCTGATTTCTTTTGCGACGTCATGAACACCTATGGACTCCACCTCCTTGACTTCACCCCCAACGCCGTTCTGACCATGGCAGTTTTCGCCCATCTATGTGAAAACTTTGTCAGAGTCCACCCCAACGTAGCTCTCTTCCGCCACTTCTTTATGCCTCGTGTCGAGAGAGGGGAACCTCTTGCTGGCGGGATCGCCTGGATCTCACGGGCCGGCAAGAAGGAGACCTATCTAGAGGGGGAGCTCCGCAGCAAGTGGGACGAGTGGAGAGCAGATTGGTGCTGGGTTGTAGAAGAGAGCCTGCAACCGTTCACCGCCCTGCGCCAAGCCCCAGCAGTGCGTGGCAATGACTGGAGCGCTCTGTCCGTGGACGACGACAAGCTGAAGATCGCTACCACCCGGATTTTGCGTCTCAGGCTTGCCGGGCTGACTGTAGGAGCTGTCGGCGCAGATTTCCTTCGCCGGCGCATCGCCCCTCTGCAGGCGAGGGGGAGACCCGCCTGGGAATTTGGAGGCCCGGCAGATATCATGAGGTTGCGCCCAGGCCTCAACTTTAATTTCACCGTCATAGAGTTGGACGGGATACTCAAGGAGATATTCAAGCACGCCCCACAGCATCCCGAGTGGTTCAGGTTGCCGGCAAGCGTCGTTCCTCTGTGCAACAACTCCTCGCGTGACCGCATTTGCGCCATGATGCCGTTGTGTGATTCGCACGGGATCGCTCCAACTTGGCAAGAGCCTGCCGGAGACGTTGTGCAGCAGTTCTTCGACAGCCTAGTGGAAGTAGCGGTCAATGCTGACGAAAAGAAGCTCCTCACCCGCGACACCACCGATCAAGAGATGGAACTCATCGCCACCAGGGCGGAAGAGGCGGCGGCAGCCGCAGCCGCGGGTGAATTTGGGTTCACGGTGGAGGAAGCGGACGCGGCATCGGCGACGAGTCTTGCCGAGCGGGAGTGGCCCGAAGACGAAGAAGAGCTTGCCGCGCCCGACGCCGAGTTGAGCGAGCCCGTCGAGGGTGCTAGCGGCCCGCCATCTCCGGGGAGCTTGCCGGGAGCAGGGCCCGGAGCGCAGCCCCCAGTGCAGCCAAGAAGGCGCCTCCGCAGGATCGGGGACGCAGCAGGGCGGCAAGCTGGTCAACAACCGCAGCGCCGCGCGACGCGCTCCACCGCGGCAAGTACGGTTGCCGTGGGTGCGCCTCCCGCCGCAGTGGCAACTGGGGTGGGGTCATCCCGGGCTGGCGCCGCAGTCCCCGCCAAGCGGCCAAGGGATCCCACCCCTCCAACTCGTCGCACCGGAGGTGGGCCGAACTTCGACCTCTCCGTGCTCAGCTCCGACGAGGAAGAGGAAGAAGAGTAAGATTCCCGTGTTGTTCTTGTAGTTCTTCAACTTGCTATTCTTGTCTTGCATCTGATCTGACCCACCCTGGACTCTCCCTTTTCAGGACTTTGGCCCAGAGGGCGACGAAGAGGGCCAAGGCTCAGGTGGTGATCATCGAGGATGAGCCCACTGCGATGGCAGGAGGCGCACCCGAGTCCACCTTGCCGGATCCGGCCACTACTTCGCAGAGCGGCCCCCAGCGCAGCCCCCAGCGTAAGTATATGGTTTACTTTCTGCTTCTGGGCGCGCGTGGTTGCTCTTTTCCTTTGTTGACAACTGATCACTGGTTTGTTTGTGCAGGAGCAGAATAGCTTCATCAGGAGGGCGTGGTGATCACCTCCGACTCGTCGTCTGCTTCGACTATGCCGCCAAGGGCGGACTCCCCGGCAAGGGAGCGTTCTCCGGTAAGGGAGGAGCCTCCGGCAAGGGAGGAGTCTCCGGCAAGGGACAGTGCTAACGATCCGCCGGTGGTGGAGCTCATGACAGCGGATCCCAGCACAGGTAGTCCTTCTTGCCTGAAACTTTCCTTGTATTCTTCTGCTGATTTTTCTTCTCGAGTGCTTGTTTGACTTCTCATTCTTCTCCGGTTGTCAGATCCACCCTCCGCGGATCCGATGGAGACCGAGGCGGGCGGCGAGGAGGACGCGCGCGGCAACACTGATGATGTCGCGGCCGCCGAAGACGGAGCTGGTGCCGATGTGCCTCCCGGCGAAGAGGCCGCCAAGGCTGCCGCCGAGGAAGCTGGCGGGGGATCTGGCGATCGCACTGATGGCCCTGAGGCCGCAGGAGCGTCAGGCGCTGCACCGACCGCCGATCCCTCCGCCGCTGCCGCAGCGTCAGGCTCCGAGGAGCCCCAGCCCGGCGCCTATCTGAGGGCTGGCGAGGGCATCTTCATCAAGCTCCCTTGGGCGTCAAGCTCTAGGGCGCCGGTGGAAGGAGAAGCTTTGGATGGGGAGGTGCTCGCCTCCGCCGGGTTGTCGATCGTTGACGCGCCGAGAAGCAGCAGTGACGAGCCCGAGGAGGAGCGGCTGCTGCGGAAGCTGCTGGCGCTCTATCGCGCCCGGCAAGTCAAGTTGGAGTCCCGGGAAGCGCTCGTCGCGAAGGCGAGCGTGGATATAGAGAAGCGCGCGGAGGAGCTCCGGGGTCTTCGCCAGGAAGCTCTCCGGGCTTTGGCGGAGGAGCGGGAGCAGCTTGCTGAAGAGCGGAAGGCCTTCCTCCTCGAGAAGGCCGAAGCTGAAGAGCAGCAGCGGCTCACCGGCGAGAAGCTGTACGCGCGAGAAGGCGAGTTGGCTCAGCGGAAAGTGAACCTCGACAGCCACGAGGAGGAGCTTGCCGCGCACGAACAGGCACTTGGCGGGTCGCTCCAAGAGGCAAAGGATGCGGCTGCGGCTGCCGAGACCGCCAAAAAGGAATTGGAAGTAAAGGTGGCGCAACTGGAGGCTGATCTGAAGGTGGGTGGCGAAGAGCTTGCCGCGCTCAAGCTGGAGCGCGAGAAGGACGCCCTTGCCCACGGTGAGCTGCAGGGCCAACTCTCCGAGAAGGGCAAAGAGCTGCGCGCCGCCAAGGATTCCAACGCTGATCTGGAGCTGAAGCTGGCCACCTTGACGGAGACGTTGGACGGCGCCAAGAAACGGGAGGCGGATTTGAAGAAGGATATCAAGGCCAATGAGGCGCTGCTGGTGAGGGCCGCCGAAACCCAGAATCTTCTCAGAGATACTGTGGAGCTCTGGACGGAGGGCCTCGTGAACATTGCTGCAGTCATCGAAGAGGAGCTGGTGCAATTGGGGGTGGAAGGCTTCGGGTACTCCTCCGACGAGAACCTCCAACCCAGCGCCAAGCTCACTCTGTTCTTCAAAGGCGTGGCGACGGCGCTTCAACAACTCCGGGAATGGATCCCAAAGCAGCTGGCCGACGAGTCGCGCTCGATTTGTGCCGGAGTTCTGGAGAAGGTGCTGGTGAAGATGGCCTTCCGCAATCCGGGCCTCAACCTCACCAACGTCCTCAAGAGGCTGCCGGCGGACGCTGATCTTGACGCACTTAAGGCCCTCGTCGCACCCATTGTGGACAGGGTGAACGAGGTCAAAAGAGTTGACGGCGGTCGCGTAGATTAGGCCGTCCGTTCTTCTTTTCTTGCCGCTGCTAGTCATGTCATGGGAATACTTCATTAGAGGTGCGACAAGTTATTTTTGTAATATAACTCTATCTTAGGTAAAAAATTGCAGTGTTACTTCCTTTACTCGACTCTTGGCTTTGTATGGTTCTGCCCTACGCTTTCCAGGGAAACTTGCCGGAGCAGGCACCCTTGCCGCGAGCGCCGAGTGCGGAACTTCAGCAGCCTGCCGGCGGGGTCGCTACCGACAAGCAACCTTGTCGCAACTAGTCGCAGCTCGCTTAAGTTGTTGAGCGGACTCGAAACAAGGTAAGGGCGCAACTAGCTACGAGTTGGTTCCTCCGCGCACAGGTTTCCCATACAAAGCACGGTCGTTCAAGGAAAATAACTTAAAAACTTAAAAAACTGATTGCTCAAGCTTTAGCAACTTAGCTTTTCTGTCGTCTGCTTCCCGGCAAGGAGAAACTCTCTTGAACGGCCTGGTCCACATCATTATCTTCTCCTCCCCCCCTCCCCCCGGCAAACCCTGTGGGCGAGGGAACCTTCCTTCTTTTGAGAAAGAGACAGAGAAATAAAGTAATGATATGGAGCCTTACGGCTCGTTATTGCGGTGTTATTTCCTTTACTCGACTCTTGGCTTTGTATGGTTCTGCCCTACGCTTTTCAGGGAAACTTGCCGGAGCAGGCACCCTTGCCGCGAGCGCCGAGTGCGGAACTTCAGCAGCCTGCCGGCGGGGTCGCTACCGACAAGCAACCTTGTCGCAACTAGTCGCAGCTCACTTAAGTTGTTGAGCGGACTCGAAACAAAGTAAGGGCGCAACTAGCTAGGAGTCGGTTCCTCCGCGCACAGGTTTCCCATACAAAGCACGGTCGTTCAAGGAAAATAACCCAAAATCTTAAAAACTGATTGCGCAATCTTTAGCAACTTAGCTTTTCTGTTGTCTGCTTCCCGGCAAGGAGAAGCTCTCTTGAACGGCCTGGTCCACACCATTATCT
>NC_041384.1:569079842-569103027 GCF_002162155.2 Triticum dicoccoides | reverse complement strand
TGGGCGAGGGAACCTTCCTTCTTTTGAGAAAGAGACAGAGAAATAAAGTAATGATATGGAGCCTTGGGCTCGTTATCGCTTACCGGGGTCTGGTGCTGCACAAAGTGTCAGATAACATATGCGAAAAAGGATTACAGCATAAAAACTGACAAGATGTGCGGGGCACATGAACTTTACTGGTGCACGGGGTCTGTGCCCGGCTTTGTACAAAGGATTACATGCAACAGCGGCAAGACTTGTACAAAAGGTGGTTGCCGGAAAAGTTTCCGGCAACTGTGCCCTACGGGTAAAACTTATGAAGATGTTCAATGTTCCAGGAGTTGCTCACCGGAATGCCATCTTCGGTCTCAAGGCGGACAGCGCCGGGCCTAGTGAGTCGTTTCACCCGATAAGGGCCTTCCCACTTCGGCGTCAACTTGTTGGAATTCTTGGCGGACTGAACACGCCGAAGAACAAGGTCGCCTTCCTCGAAGCTTCTGGCTTTAACTTTGCGGCTATGGTAGCGACGCAAAGCTTGCTGGTAGCGAGCGGCTCGCACAGCAGCCTGAAGACGGTCTTCCTCAAGGAGCAGCGCGTCATCTTGCCGCAGCTGCTCTTGCTCGAGCTTATCATAAGCGAGCACTCGAGGCGACCCGTAAACGAGTTCCGTGGGGAGAACCGCCTCTTGAGGAACTGATGGCACAGATCAGCCCAGGAAGATATTGAGTTGTCCGGCAAGTGCATGAGCCAGGATCTGACGTTGGGCTTGAGCACCAGTGGGAAGTAGTTGGCGAGGATCTTGTCATCCCGTCCCCCGGCAGCCTGCACCGCGATGGTGTAGATGCTGAGGAACTCCGACGGATGCGTCTTGCCGTCGTACTTCTCTGGTACGTCTGGTTTGAAGTTTTTCTTGCTAGGCCACTGGACCTGCCGCAGCTCATGGGTGAACGCAGGGCAACCTACCACGTACGGCAAGTCGCCTGGCTCTCCCAGCGCGTGCATGTCGACAGAGGGCCCAGCGCGCTGGTCAGATAGACGCCGCGCTTCTCTTCGGCGCTCGATGCGGGTACGAGTGTCCTCTTGTTGCCGATCGCAGAGAACTTGGCGCTGGTCGCGACGAGCTCGTGGGTCCGACAACGCGGTGGAGCCGCTGTCGGGGTGGACCCGGCGAGTCGGCGATTTTGGCCTTCGTAGTGGAGAGTGCATGGAAGTCGCACCTCCCCCGGTCTTGTTGCCATCGGCTCGCGTCCGGCAGTCTTGCCGCGGCAGCGAGGTGCTTGGTTGCCGCGCAGTGTCATTGTTGGCGAAGCTGATGAGGCTCTGGATAGTGGCCCTCCACTCGTCGGTCTTGTCCGCCGTCGGAGGGTAGTCTAGAAGCAGTTGAGCTCGCGCCAAGGCTTCTGCTGGGGTGGTGGGCGGCAGAGGTGTACGGTGCGAGGAGCAGGACATGCTCGGACTCCTAACCACGTTAGAAGGAGCAGTGTTCCGTCCAGGCGACCGAACTTCGCTCGAGCCAGCATGTTGGCGCGCATGCTGGTCTTGGACGCCACGAGAACCACCAGCTTGATCTTGGCCCAGCGGACGTATGGCGCTGCGAACGCCATGACGCTGCTGGTCCCGCACCTCTTGGGATGGGCGCGGTGCACGCATGGACGCCGAGGTCTGTGCCGCCTTGTCCTTGGACTTGGCCGCACTGAGAGCTCCCTCGTCGACGCCCATTCTTCCGTCGGCGTCCACTCCACCACTCGTTTGCTCCGGAGGCGGTGAAAGCGACGCAGACGGAACAGCTGCCCCCGAATCCTTCTTCTTCGGTGGCATGTCGATGAAGACTATGGAGATTCAGCTCGCGCGCACGCCGGATCGGGTTCACACGATCTCGACGCCCCCTACCTGGCGCGCCAAAGATGTCGGGGAAGCTGATCCACGAACACCTATGGGGACCGGGCCCCTTTCGGTTTGGAAGGGGGCGGAGGTCGCACGAAGAGCGGATCGAGGCAGTACACACGAGCAGTTTTACCCAGCTTCGAGCCGCACGGATGCGTAAAACCCTACTGCTGCTTATCTGATTGTATTGAGTTCTTGCTCGGGAGCGATGAATGCTACCAGACTGAGCGTGAGAATGTTCTTGGTGTTTCGGATGAGCTGGACCTGAACCGAATCGAACCGAACCCCCTCTCTACGTTGCGCATGGGCCTCCTTTTATACTCTCAAGGGGTTACCGACAGGTGGCAACATAGACTAGAAGGGTAAAAATGGAAAAGAATGTGGTAGGTGTAGATACCGCTACTGTGGATACAGTGTGCCCTACCTAACTCTGATGGCAGGGGACAAGGTCATTGAATGTCCGTCTGGGTTGCTTAAACAGTGCAAAAAGTGACCGCTAGGAGCGCCACCGTTTGCCACGATGGCCTTCTCTTCATCTCCGCTTGCCACCGTGTACCCCTGGCTGCACAGGCTCCCGCCACGCGCCCCTGAGAAAGCCTCATGGCGACACGCGGGCGGGTGCGCTGGAGCGCGGGTATGGAGTGGCAACTGGCCTCCGGCAAGTACCTTGCCGGGGTCGTCGTCTTGTCGCGTCCGAAAGCTTGTCGCTCGCCGGACCTTGTCGGGACGCGCGGTGCGTCGCGGCAAGCTTCTTGGGGTGCCCTGTTGGCCTTCCCGGCAAGCTCCTCTTGCCGGGGCCTTGTCTCTTCCCGGCAAGCTCCTCTTGGCGGGGCCTTGTCTCTTCCCGGCAAGCTCCTCTTGCCGGGGCCTTGTCTCTTCATCTTAAATACTTTGTTTTTGAATGGCTCCAAAGGAACCAAAGGAGGACCCTGGCAGTCGTCCGGCAAGCCTTGCCGCGGGGCGCTGGAACTGCCCGTGCACAAGTTCGGGATACTAGGGTACCCCTACTCTAGTACACCGACATATGGAGAAGCTTGTATTTACAAGAAAGTGAGTGGGGGCTCTGTAGCATTTCTGATATTATATGTAGATGACATATTACTAATCAGAAATGATATAGAATTTCTGGATAGCATAAAGGGATACTTGAATAAAGTGTTATTCAATGAAAGACCTCGGTGAAGCTGCTTACATATTAGGCATTAAGATCTATAGAGATAGATCAAGACGCTTAATTGGACTTTCACAAAGCACATACCTTACCAAAATTTTGAAGAATTTCAAAATGGATCAAGCAAAGAAAGGATTCTTGCCTGTGTTACAGGGTGTGAAATTGAGTAAGACTCAATGCCCGACCAATGCAGAAGATAGAGAGAAAATGAAAGATGTTCCCTATGCTTCAGCCATAGGCTCTATCCAGTATGCAATGCTGTGTACCAGACCTGATGTGTGTCTTGCTATAAGTCTAGCAGGGAGGTACCAAAGTAATCCAGGAGTGGATCACTGGACAGCGGACAAGAACATCCTGAAATACCTGAAAAGGACTAAGGATATGTTTCTCATATATGGAGGTGAAAAAGAGCTCATCGTAAATGGTTACGTTGATGCAAGCTTTGACACTGATCCGGACGATTCTAAATCGCAAACCGGATACATATTTACATTAAACGGTGGAGCTGTCAGTTGGTGCGGTTCTAAACAAAGCGTTGTGGCGGGATCTACATGTGAAGCGGAGTACATAGCTGCTTCGGAAGCAGCAAATGAAGGAGTCTGGATGAAGGAGTTCATATCCGATCTAGGTGTCATACCTAGTGCATCGGGTCCAATGAAAATCTTTTGTGACAATACTGGTGCAATTGCCTTGGCAAAGGAATCCAGATTTCACAAGAGAACCAAGCACATCAAGAGACGCTTCAATTCCATCCGGGATCTAGTCTAGGTGGGAGACATAGAGATTTGCAAGATACATACGGATCTGAATGTTGCAGACCCATTGACTAAGCCTCTTCCACAGCAAAACATGATCAGCACCAAAGCTCCATGGGTGTTAGAATCATTACTGTGTAATCTAGATTATTGACTCTAGTGCGAGTGGGAGACTGAAGGAAATATGCCCTAGAGGCAATAATAAAGTTATTATTTATTTCCTTATTTCATGATAAATGTTTATTATTCATGCTAGAATTGTATTAACCGGAAACATAATACATGTGTGAATACATAGACAAACAGAGTGTCACTAGTATGCCTCTACTTGACTAGCTCGTTAATCAAAGATGGTTATGTTTCCTAACCATGGACAAAGAGTTGTTATTTGATTAACGGGATCACATCATTAGGAGAATGATGTGATTGACTTGACCCATTCCGTTAGCTTAGCACTCGATCGTTTAGTATGTTGCTATTGCTTTCTTCATGACTTATACATGTTCCTATGACTATGAGATTATGCAACTCCCGTTTACCGGAGGAACACTTTGTGTGCTACCAAACGTCACAACGTAACTGGGTGATTATAAAGGAGCTCTACAGGTGTCTCCAAAGGTAGATGTTGGGTTGGCGTATTTCGAGATTAGGATTTTCACTCCGATTGTCGGAGAGGTATCTCTGGGCCCTCTCGGTAATGCACATCACCTAAGCCTTGCAAGCAATGCAACTAATGAGTTAGTTGCGGGATGATGTATTATGGAACGAGTAAAGAGACTTGCCGGTAATGAGATTGAACTAGGTATTGAGATACCGACGATCGAATCTCGGGCAAGTAACATACCAATGACAAAGGGAACAACGTATGTTGTTATGCAGTCTGACCGATAAAGATCTTCGTAGAATATGTGGGAGCCAATATGAGCATCCAGGTTCCGCTATTGGTTATTGACCGGAGACATGTCTCGGTCATGTCTACATTGTTCTCGAACCCGTAGGGTCCGCACGCTTAAGGTTTCGATGACAGTTATATTATGAGTTTATGAGTTTTGATGTACCGAAGTTGGTTCGGGGTCCCGGATATGATCGCGGACATAATGAGGAGTCTCGAAATGGTCGAGACATAAAGATTGATATATTGGACGGCTATATTCGGACACCGGAAGTGTTTCGGGGAAGTTTCGGATAAAACCGGAGTACCGGGGGGTTACCGGAACCCCCCGGGGGTTAGTGGGCCTCATGGGCCTAAAGTGGAGAAGAGGAGGGGCTGCCAGGGCAGGCCGCGCGCCCCCTCTCCCCCTAGTCCGAATTGGACAAGGAGGGAGGGGCGGCGCCCCCCTTTCCTTCCTCTCCTCTCTCCCTTCCTACCCCTCTCCTACTTGGACAAGGAAAGGGAGGGGAGTCCTACTCCCGGTAGGAGTAGGACTCCTCCTGCGCGCCTCCTACTAGGGCCGGCCGCACCCCCCTTGGCTCGTTTATATACGGAGGCAGGGGCACCCCTAGACACACAAGTTTAACCATGTGATCATTTTCTTAGCCGTGTGCGGTGCCCCCTTCCACCATAATCCTCGATAATATTGTAGTGGTGCTTAGGCGAAGCCCTGCGACAGTTGAACATCAAGATCGTCACCACGTCGTCGTGCTGACGGAACTCTTCCCTGACACTTTGCTGGATCGGAGTCCGGGGATCGTCATCGAGCTGAACGTGTGCTGAAACTCGGAGGTGCCGTAGTTTCGGTGCTTGGATCGGTCGGATCGTGAAGACGTACGACTACATCAACCGCATTGATATAACGCTTCTGCTGTCGGTCTACAAGGGTACGTAGATCACACTCTCCCCTCGTTGCTATGCATCACCATGATCTTGCGTGTGCGTAGGAATTTTTTTGAAATTACTACGTTCCCCAACACTCCACCGTGCGGATCCTCCTCCAGCCATGCACTAAATTACTCACTTTCGCCGACGTGTGGGACAGCCAGCATCGGGGTCCACCAGCCATGCACTAAATTACTCCGTAGTAGAGTGATGGTAGATTACCCCGATCGAAGCGCCTCAGTAATGCCCAATGAGCCGTCAAATCACAAAACCCCCTCCTTTCCAGCAATAAGTTGGACGGACGAAGCAACCATCATTTCACTCTTCTCTCTCAGCTTCCTCTCTACCCAACCCTCGCTTCTGCCTCATCTTTTTCCTCATTTCTTCAAGAAAACCCCGACCTGCTTCTGCCATTGTTCTTCTCTCCCAAAGAAGGAAAGGTGAGTGCATCAATGGTGTTGATTCTGGCCAAGGCCCGGTCTTGCAACCCCGAGACTGATCCTATAACTCCCTCTCTTTTCTTCTTTTGGGTTTCTGATTATGGCTTCTTTTCTTTTATTTCTATTTGACAGTTTCTTGATGGACGCTGGAGCACCGGCCGAAGTGATGTCTATGGCTCCGGCCAAAACTGTCGAGGCTTATGGTTTGAAGAAGCGCAAGCACCCCACCGAGACTACCGCAGACAAGCTCAAAGCCATCGCCCTGTCCAAGCCCCCCTCTCCGAGATCCCTCATTAAGCAAGTCCAGGTAATATCTCTTCTTAACGATCTTTTTCTCGATCTTGATCGTGTTTTTCATCTAACACGCAGTACTAGTACTAGTATTACAACTTTCTGATCTTGCATGTGATTTTTGTGTGCCAAATGATGGTTCTAAATTCCTCTTTTGACCAAAACATGCGAGAGGTTGACACTGATTTCTTATAGATTACTTTCAACTAGTACTTTATGAACATCAATGCTACCTTTTCAGAGGGTATATTTGCCTCAGTAACTTGTGTTATGGATATTGCATGTAATCCCTTTGCTCTCATGCCTTTGAAGACATGTTCTAGTGTCTTTGTTCACTCATTTCTGTGCGTGTATGTAGTCATATATGGAGTATAATATCGAAAATCATCTTATATTTCTAAACGGAGGTAGTAATAAAATATGGTTTCTGTTTGAATTAGAACCTGGTCCGCAGTGGAGATGAAGTTCTCAAAGTCATGTCATGTGAACTGGAAGACCTGATGATGAGTTCTACTGCTGAACTATCCAGCTGATGTGTCCTTGTCGCCACGTGTCCTGAACTAGTGTTTTCCTATAGCATTGTTGTCAGGCGTGTTCTCGAGGCTGTACTTGACCACAACAATTTCCTGGTTGTGCCTTCGATTACGAAGGGTGTGGTTCTTGTAAAGCTTCCCAACAAATCTGATGCGGCATGTCTTCATCATCATGTTTATGAGTGGAAAGACCACTCTGTTAGGTTCTCCAAGGTTGACAAGATGGTGATGGTGCATGTAGACATCTCACACGAAGTCCATGGCCTAGTCAGTTATGCGGGGTTCATCCCATAGGTCGATGGCAAAAAATAGTCCGCAGAGTTTAGTTAAGGCAACTTTGCTTGTCTGTAGTAAGTACTATTGTTCAGTACTTGATTTGTGTTTGTGAACCCTGTATTGTTTATTAGTACTGCCGCTTTTGGTGTGTGGTCAGTCCTGAGAACGGTCTATGTTAATGTTTGTCCACTCAATTCAGTCTGTATATTTTGAAGTATCCATATCATATTTTTTGTGAGGACGGTCTATCAATTATGGTTACACTCCAATATCTGTATGCATTACAGGGTTTATTGCACCCACCAGGATTTCCAGCCCCATGGATGTTCGGTCCATACGATTTGTCATGACCTTTGGACTATCTTGCTTGTGGGAGTAGGTGGGGCCCCTGCATGCCACGCGTAGTTGAACGATCAATATTCTGTTTAGTACTTCAACATAGTGATTTCCTGGTAAGGATTCACTCATGTCACATCAAGTAAATCTTATTGATTTACTGTCTAAATCTTATTGATTTAATGTCATGTTTTCTTTCTTTTCCTGCAATTTTACGATGCAGGTTTTGCCATGTGACATTCGTCATAGAATAAACCGTTTGGTTTGCACTACGATGACTATTTTTGCAAGTTTCACTTCTTATGTCGTGTCGGTAACGAAGGCACTGTCCATCACTTATATTACTGGAAAAAATTGGATCAGTCTATTGTCTAAGTACAAGCTGAATCCCTATGATGAACTGCAGTTTGGTCTAACAAAAACGCCACAATTAGTCCTTCTCGCATTTAAAAGAAATGAAGAAAAAAACTGGATCACGGTCACGGATCCTAGTCAAGTTAGAAAGTTGATCATAGCAGACCAGACACGATCGCCGCTGTCTCGCACAGATCGAGCACCGACAGTTGCTCTAGCACTGACAGCGGCAGCGGCTCAGTCTGATCCAGCTGTGGATTGGGCACCGACCGCGTCAGCGGATCAGTCTGATCTACCGGAGGATTGGGCATCGACATCGGCACCTGCTCCGACACCAGCACCAGCTCTACAAGGAGCACCATCTCCGGCAGCAGCAGCGGCTTCGGCACCTACACCAACACTTGCACTTGCATCTGCTCCGGCCCGTGTAGTTGCACCAACAACAGACTGGGCTGCAGTTTGCACTTCATATACCAAAGTCCTTACAAAAACCGACATATCCACCTTCTTGGTAAGAATTGGCCGCCCAAGTGCTTCGTTCTTTTTTCTTTCCATGTTGTTTCACATGATTCACTGTGTTGATCTAACTATTTGGGTATGTCTTCTTGTTTCCAAACAGAGAATTCCTAGAGCAATGAGGGAGTCGCTCAACAATTCGGGCGACCACGGCCAAGTTTCTCTTACCATGCGCAGCCTTGGTGTGAATGAACCTGCTCAATATATCATAAGTACAAAGGATGGTCGCATGATGTTTGATGCTAAAGGATGGTCAAGGTTCAAATCTAAATCATATCTTGCGGTAGGGGATGATGTCAAAATCGAACTTTCTCGGCAAGGAGAGCTGGTCCAAATCAACTTTGAAATTCTTCAGTAGCAGCACACAACTGCCTAACTGATCTATCCTCCAAGAGATTTTGATGTAATAATCTGGCATGGTGAAACAAGTGTCCTGTGTGTATAAGTAGTACGATAGTATTATTTATCACATGGTATATCATTGATAGAATTGCAACTTTGATTGCTGGTTAGGAACTCTCGTTCTATTTCATTCCAACAGCTGCCATGCTTTATTCAATTTTGTGTATTCGCCTTGCGACAACATCTAAAACCAGCGTCGTACCGATCGCTTGCAATATGAAAAGCGCTGAGGTAGAACACATGGGCCCCCAAACATGCAGGGTCGGCCTGCGGCCCAAAGTCCAGAACCTAGTTTCGAGAAGCACTAGCTCAGTGCAGAAGTGGCGTCCTCCTCCTGTTGTGGGTTGGGCGAAGATGAATGTTGATGTTGCGTTATCTCGCAATGGTGAAAGGGGAGCCCTGGCAGTTGTGAGCCGGGATCATACAGGCTTCTTCCTTGGAGCATCGGCACTGGTGTGCGAAAGTGTTACTGATCCAGAGATCCTAGAGGCAATGGCATGTTGCGAGGGGCTATCTCTGGCTCTTGACTTAAACCTGCAACAAGTTTAGATTAGCACCGATTGTTCAGCAACAGTCAAGCATATTGGAGAGGCATACTTGGGGCCCAGCAAAGTTATTATGGACGAGATCAAGATGAAGAAGAATATGTTCCAAACCATGGAGATCATACATGAAAAACGCGAATGTAATGTTAAAGCGCATGTGCTCGCAAAAGCTGCTACTTCTTTGCCATGTGGACGCCATCTTTGGCTCATAGGAACCCCCGAAATTATTTGTATACCTATGACTGTTAATCTTCAATAAAGCAGCTTTTATCCCTCAAAAAAAACATCTGAGTATTATATTCTCAGCTGAACCCCCATAATGCCCGTGCGTTGCAGAGGGAGTATATTTCTCGGCAAGGTGAGCCTGTGATATAAAAGATTTGTATATTTCTTTACAAAGGGAGTATCTCTCTGTCAAAAAATATATTTATGTGTAACTAGTTACTCCTGTCTTTCTACTTCCTTTCGCTGATATGTGGGGCAACCGGCAACGGGGTCCACGTGCCATATGCACAAATTAGAGTGCACAACTTCACGGTAGACACACCCAGGTCGTAGCGCCGCAGTAACGCCCAATGACCCGTCAAATCACAACCCCCCTTTCCAGCTTTAGCAGTAAGCTAGACGGACGAAGCGGCAATATTTCACTGGGCCTGAATCCCCTTCTCCCTCGTCTGCTTGTTCAGAGAAAACCCCCTCTCAGCGATTGCATCGGGTTTTCTCATGAGGAACCAGGTACGAATTCTTCATCCATCCCCGATAAACCCAAGTCCCTTGGTCGCAGGTAATCCTAGGATGGCAGCCGCCACCGTTGATGCATTTTTCTTCCTACTGAATCTAGTATGTTTCATTTGCAGTGCCCAAAGTGCGAGTACCCTACAGGTTTCTGCGCCCTGATACGTCTCCAACGTATCTATAATTTTTGATTGCTCCATGCTATATTATCTACTATTTTAGGCAATATTGGGCTTTATTTTCCACTTTTATATTACTTTTGGTACTAACCTATTAACCGGAAGCCCAACCCAGATTTGCTTTTTTATGCCTATTTCAGTGTTTTGAAGAAAAGGAATATCAGACAGAGTCGAAACGGAACGAAATCAACTAGAGAAGTTATTTTTGGAAGGAAACACACCTGATGGACTTGGACCCCACGTCAAGGAAGGAACCAGGTGCTCACGAGGGTGCCCCCCCCGGGGCGCGGCCCCTGTCTCGTGGGACCCTCGTGGCTCCCCTGACGTACCTCCTGCACCCATATATACCCACGTAACCTAAAACTTCCAGAACGCAAGATAGATCGGGAGTTCCGCCGCCAGAAGCCTCCGTAGCCACCAAAAACCAATCGGGACCCTGTTCCGGCACCCTGCCGGAGGGGGGAACCCTCACTGGTGGCCATCTTCATCATCCCGGTGCTCTCCATGATGAGGAGGGAGTAGTTCTCCCTCGGGGCTGAGGGTATGTACCAGTAGCTATGTGTTTGATCTCTCTCTCTCATGTTCTTGAGATGATACGATCTTGATGTATCACGAGCTTTGCTATTATATTTGGATCCTATGATGTTTCTTCCCCCCTCTACTCTCTTGTAATGAATTGAGTTTCCCCTTTGAAGTAATCTTATCGGATTGAGTCTTTAAAGATTTGAGAACACTTGATGTATGTCTTGCCGTGGATATCTGTGGTGACAATGGGATACCGTGTGCCACTTGATGTATGTTAAGGTGACCAACTTGCGGGTTCATGAATCTATGCATAGGGGTTGGCACACATTTTCGTCGATATTCTACGGTAGATCTTTGGGGCACTCTTTGAGGTCCTTTGTGTTGGTTGAATAGATGAATCTGAGATTGTGTGATGCATATCGTATAATCATACCCACGGATACTTGAGGTGACATTGGAGTATCTAGGTGACATTAGGGTTTTGGTTGATTTGTATCTTAAGGTGTTATTCTAGTATGAACTCTAGGGCTGTTTGTGACACTTATAGGAATAACCCAACGGATTGATTGGAAAGAATAACTTTGAGGTGGTTTCTTACCCTACCATCATCTCATCGTTCGTTCTCCGCTATTAATGACTTTGGAGTGACTCTTTGTTGCATGTTGAGGGATAGTTATGTGATCCAATTATGTTAGTATTGTTGAGGGAACTTACACTAGCGAAAGTATGAACCCTAGGCCTTATTTCCACACATTGCAATACCGTTTACGCTCACTTTTATCACTTGTTACCTTGCTTTTTTTATAATTTCAGATTACAAAAACTATTATCTACCATCCATATACCACTTGTATCACCATCACTTCGCCGAACTAGTGCACCTATATAATTTACCATTGTATTGCGTGTGTTGGGGACACAAGAGACTCTTTGTTATTTGGTTGCAGGGTTGATTGAGAGAGACCATCTTCATCCTACACCTCCTACGAATTGATAAACCTTGGGTCGTCCACTTGAGGGAAATTTGCTACTGTCCTACAAACCTGTGCACTTGTAGGCCCAACAACGTCTACAAGAAGAAGGTTGTGTAGTAGACATCAAGCTCTTTTCTGGCGCCGTTGTCGGGGAGGTGAGTGCTTGAAGGTATATCTTTAGATCTTGCAATCAAGCCTTTTAGTTTCTTGTTTTATCACTAGTTTAGTTTATAAAAGAAAACTACAAAACAATGGAATTGAGTTTGTCTCATACGCTTCACCTTTTTAATATCTTTCGTGAGTATGATGGAAAGGAAAATTGTGCTCAAGTGCTAGAAGAAGAAATCTATAAAATGTTTGGCAATAAATATTTGAATGATGAGCATGATTGCAATGTTGTTAGTATGAATTCCTTGAATATCCCTGAGGCTAATGATATGCAAAGCCACAAGCTTGGGGAAGCTATGTTTGATGAAGATGATATTTTTTTGTCCCCCAAATTTTGATGAGCAAATTTATTATGATGAAAGCATGCCTCCTATCTATGATGTTTATTGTGATGACATGTATGCTTTAAAGAATAATGATAACCATGAAACTTGTCATCTTGATCTTAATTTTCAATCACATGATAGTTATTTTGTTGAGTTTGCTCCCACTATTATTCATGAGAAGAATTTTGCTTATGTGGAGAGTAATAAAATTTCCATGCTTGTAGATCATGAAAAGAATGCTTTAGGCGATGGTTATATTGTTGAATTCATTTATGATGCTACTGAAAATTATTATGAGGGAGGAATATATGCATGTAGGAATTGCAATAATATCAAGTTTCCTCTCTATGTGCTTAAAATTTTGAAGTTATGCTTGTTTTACCTTCCTATGCAAGTTGATTCTTGTTCCCATAAGTTGTTTGCTCACAAAATCCCTATGCATAGGAAGCATGTTAGACTTAAATGTGCTAGTCATATTCATCATGATGCTCTCTTTATGTTTCAATTCTTATCTTTTATGTGAGCATCGTTGAAATCATCATGCCTAGCTAGGGGCATTAAACGATAACGCTTGTTGGGAGGCAACCCAATTTTATTTTAGTTCCTTGATTTTTGTTCCTGTTTAGTAATAAATAATTCATCTAACCTATGGTTAGACGTGGTTTTATGTGTTTAATTAGTGTTTGTGCCAAATAGAACCTTTGGGAAGACTTGGGGAAAGTCGTGTTGATCATGCTGTAAAAAAACAGAAAGTTTAGCACTCACGAGAATTGCTGCCATTTTTATTTGGAGAGTGATATTTAGTTAATTATTTTTTCATATGATTAATATATATATTCCTCAGGTCCAGCCATTTATTTGAGAATTGTATGATTTCCAGAAGTATACGTTTGATCCAGATTACTACAGACTATTCTGTTTTTGACAGATTCTGTTTTCGATGTGTTGTTTGCTTATTTTGATGAATCTATGGCTAGTAAAATAGTTTATAAACCATAGAGAAGTTGGAATACAGTAGGTTTAACACCAATATAAATAAATAATGAGTTCATTACAGTACCTTGAAGTGGTCTTTTGTTTTGTTATACTAACGGAGCTTACGAGTTTTCTATGAAGTTTTGTGTTGTGAAGTTTTCAAGTTTTGGGTAAGGATTTGATGGACTATGGAATAAGGAGTGGCAAGAGCCTAAGCTTGGGGATGCCCAAGGAACCCCAAGGTAATATTCAAGGATATACAAGAGCCTAAGCTTGGGTATGCCCCGGAAGGCATCCCCTCTTTCGTCTTCGTTCATCGGTAACTTTACTTGGAGCTATATTTTTATTCGCCACATGATATGTGTTTTGCTTGGAGCGTCAATTTATTTTGTTAGGATTTGTTTTCTGTTATTTAGAACAATGTTTTGCATCTTTTATTTCAATAAAAGTGCATTGATAGCCTCTACTATGCCTATGTTACAAGTATACATGTTGCTGTTTGAAAACAGAAAGTTTACCGCTGTTGCAATAATTCCCTAGAAAAGTCAGAATGTGATAAAATGTTGAAACCTGTTGCATATTAAGCTCTGATAAATTTAATACAGTGGGAATTTTCTTTCATAATTTTTGGAGCTAGGGAAGTATGGATGTTGCATCATTCTTTACAGACTATCCTGTTTAGGCAGATTGCTGTTATGTTTGCATTGTTTGCATATGATTGCTTCTTTAATGATTCTATTTGAGGATAGGACTACTAAATATGCAGAGGCATTTAGTATGCAATGTTCAATAATAATTTTAGTTATTTGCTACAGTAGAGTATGATAAGGTTTTGGCAATGGTTTATACTAACTTATCTCATGAGTCCTTGTTGAGTTTTGTGTGGATGAAGCTTTTGAGATTTAGGGAGACCGTGATATGAGAGGAATTAAGGAGACACAAAAGCTCAATCTTGGGGATGCCCAAGGCACCCCAAGATAATATTTCTAGAAGTCTCAAGTGTCTAAGCTTGGGGATGCCCCGGTTGGCATCCCACCTTTCTTCTTCAACAACTATCGGTTAGTATCGGTTGATCCTAAGTTTTTGCTTCTTCACATGATGTTTGCTATTCTTAGATGTCATTTTATTTTGATTTGCTTGATGTTTGAATAGAGTACCAATATCTGAAATTATTAAATGTTAGAGAGTCTTCACATAGTTGCATAATTATTCGACTACTCATTGATCTTCACTTATATATTTCGGAGTAGTTTGTCGTTTGCTCTAGTGCTTCACTTATATCTTTTAGAGCATGGTGGTAGTTTTATTTTGAATAAATATATGAACTCTCATGCTTCACTAAGATTATTTTGAGAGTCTTAAATAGCATGGTAATTTGCTTAAAATCCTAATATGCTAGGTATTCAAGAATAATAAAATTCTCTTATGAGTGTGTTGAATACTATGAGAAGTTTGATACTTGATAATTGTTTTGAGATATGGAGATGGTGATATTAGAGTCATGCTAGTTGAGTAGTTGTGAATTTGAGAGATACTTGTGTTGAAGTTTGTGATTCCCATAGCATGCACGTATGGTGAACCATTATGTGATGAAGTCGGAGCATGATTTATTTATTGATTGCCTTCCTTATGAGTGGCGGTCGGGGACGAGCGATGGTCTTTTCCTACCAATCTATCCCCCTAGGAGCATGTGCGTAGTACTTTGTTTCGATGACTAATAGATTTTTGCAATAAGTATGTGAGTTCTTTATGACTAATGTTGAGTCCATGGATTATACGCACTCTCACCCTTCCACCCTTGCTAGCCTCTCTAGTACAGCACAATTTTCGTCGGTACCATAAACCCACCATATACCTTCCTCAAAACAGCCACCATACCTACCTATTATGGCATTTCCATAGCCATTCCGAGATATATTTCCATGCAACTTTCCACCATTCCGTTCATTATGACACACTCCATCATTGTCATATTACTTAGCATGATCATGTAGTTGACATAGTATTTGTGGCAAAGCCACCGTTCATAATTCTTTCATACATGTCACTCATGCATCATTGCACATCCTGGTACACCGCCAGAGGCATTCATATAGAGTCATACTTTGTTCTAGTATCGAGTTGTATCGTCGAGTTGTAAATAAATAGAAGTGTGATGATCATCATTCAATAGAGCATTGTCCCAAAAAAGGCCAAATAAAAAAAGAAAGGCCAAATAAAAAAGAAGAATAAAGGCCAAATAAAAAAAGAGAAAGGCCAAATAAAAAAAGGGGGGCAATGCTACTATTCCTTTTTTCCACACTTGTGCTTCAAAGTAGCACCATGTTCTTCATATAGAGAGTCTCATATGTTGTCACTTTCATATACTAGTGGGAATCTTTCATTATAGAACTTGGCTTTTATATTCCAATGATGGGCTTCCTCAAAATGCCCTAGTTCTTCGTGAGCAAGCGAGTTGGATGCACACCCACTAGTTTCTTTTGTTGAGCTTTCATACATTTACAGCTCTAGTGCATCCGTTGCATGGCAATCCCTACTCACTCACATTGATATCTATTGATGGGCATCTCCATAGCCTGTTGATACGCCTAGTTGATGTGAGACTATCTTCTCCCTTTTTGTCTTCTCCACAACCACCATTCTATTCCACCTATAGTGCTATGTCCATGGCTCACGCTCATGTATTGCGTGAAGATGGAAAAAGTTTGAGAACATCAAAAGTATGAAACAATTGCTTGGTTTGTCATCGGGGTTGTGCATGATCTAAATATTTTGTGTGGTGAAGATGGAGCATAGCCAGGCTATATGATTTTGTAGGGATAGCTTTCTTTGGCCATGTTATTTTGAGATAACATAATTGCTTAGTTGGTATGCTTGAAGTATTATTATTTCTATGTCAATATGAACTTTTGTCTTGAATCTTATGGATCTGAATATTTATGCCACAATTAAGAAGAGTTACATTGGAATTATGCCAACTAGCATTCCACATCAAAAATTATCTTTTTTATCATTTACCTACTCGAGGACGAGCAGGAATTAAGCTTGGGGATGCTTGATACGTCTCCAACGTATCTATAATTTTTGATTGCTCCATGCTATATTATCTACTGTTTTAGGAAATATTGGGCTTTATTTTCCACTTTTATATTACTTTTGGGACTAACCTATTAACCGGAGGCCCAGCCCAGATTTGCTGTTTTATGCCTATTTCAGTGTTTTGAAGAAAAGAAATATCAGACGGAGTCGAAACGGAACGAAATCAACTGGAGAAGTTATTTTTGGAAGGAAACACACCTGATGGACTTGGACACCACGTCAAGGAAGGAATGAGGTGCTCACGAGGGTGGGGGGGCCCCTAGAGCGCGCCCCCTGTCTCGTGGGACCCTCGTGGCTCCCCTGACGTACCTCCTGCACCCATATATACCCACGTAACCTAAAACTTCCAGAACGCAAGATAGATCGGGAGTTCCGTCGCCAGAAGCCTCTGTAGCCACCAAAAACCAATCAGGACCCTGTTCCGGCACCCTGCCAGAGGGGGGAACCCTCACCGGTGGCCATCTTCATCATCCCGGTGCTCTCCATGACGAGGAGGGAGTAGTTCTCCCTCGGGGCTGAGGGTATGTACCAGTAGCTATGTGTTTGATCTCTCTCTCTCATGTTCCTGAGATGATACGATCTTGATGTATCACGAGCTTTGCTATTATATTTGGATCCTATGATGTTTCTTCCCCCCTCTACTCTCTTGTAATGAATTGAGTTTCCCCTTTGAAGTAATCTTATCGGATTGAGTCTTTAAAGATTTGAGAACACTTGATGTATGTCTTGCCGTGGATATCTGTAGTGATAATGGGATACCGCGTGCCACTTGATGTATGTTAAGGTGACCAACTTGCGGTTCATGAACCTATGCATAGGGGTTGGCACACGTTTTCGTCGTGATTCTCCGGTAGATCTTTGGGGCACTCTTTGAGGTCCTTTGTGTTGGTTGAATAGATGAATCTGAGATTGTGTGATGCATATCGTATAATCATACCCATGGATACTTGAGGTGACATTGGAGTATCTAGGTGACATTAGGGTTTTGGTTGATTTGTATCTTAAGGTGTTATTCTAGTACGAACTCTAGGGCTGTTTGTGACACTTATAGGAATAGCCCAACGGATTGATTGGAAAGAATAACTTTGAGGTGGTTTCGTACCCTACCATAATCTCTTCGTTCGTTCTCCGCTATTAGTGACTTTGCAGTGACTCTTTGTTGCATGTTGAAGGATAGTTATGTGATCCAATTATGTTAGTATTGTTGAGGGAACTTACACTAGCGAAAGTATGAACCCTAGGCCTTATTTCCACACATTGCAATACCGTTTACGCTCACTTTATCACTTGTTACCTTGCTGTTTTTATAATTTTAGATTACAAAAACTATTATCTACCATCCATATATCAACGTCTACAAGAGACTCTTTGTTATTTGGTTGCAGGGTTGTTTGAGAGAGACCATCTTCATCCTACACCTCCTACGGATTGATAAACCTTAGGTCATCCACTTGAGGGAAATTTGCTACTGTCCTACAAACCTATGCACTTGCAGGCCCAACAATGTCTACAAGAAGAAGGTTGTGTAGTAGACATCACGCCCTCGGCAAGACGCCACACTTGTTCCTTCTCATCCTAACACAGCATTTTGAAATGCACACAATATGTTCCTAGAATCCTCTTTTCTATCCGGGAGGGTGGTGTTTTTTTGAACATGCTGTGTTCTCATATTATTTTTCCTGTAGTGTATTATTTGCTCTGCCAGAACACATGTACTAAAGATGCTCGACCTTGCCATAACTGAATACACTAGTTTAATGGTCACAGTGAAGACAAGCCATGGATATAAGTTTCGAGTTGGGTTCATGAACCAAGAAGATCACTGCTTTTTTTATGGTCGAACTTGGATAAACTTTTTCAAGTGTTACAGACTGAAAGTTGGTGCACGAATGTTGATGGAAATAGCAGAACCTGGTCTCATCTTCACTGCGATCTTCCACCCTGACGTCATTCCAATTGTTCATCCATGTTAGTTTTGTATCTGGTTCTTGCTTGTTGCCCCGATTACTTCTTAATCCACCTATTCTGTCTAACTAATCACAATTTAACTTTAGAAGTAGCGACGAATCTCTCACGAAGATGCTACTTCTAACTAATATTTTCTTATAATTGGTGGCACGTGTAGGTTTTTTCAGAGTTAAGCAGTCTGCTCATTTGTTACTCTGTAATAACTCGGCTGTTACTAATGGCACTAAAGTTGACTGGATCGACATCCACAAGTTCCTACACTTTATTGATCGTCTTGAGGTCCTTGTGGGGCGTTTCAATGGTGGAAGGCCACGTGGGATATGTGTGCCACTGCTGCACTCATTGAACAGGTCCAACTATGTCGAGAAACTTATGGTACGAGCTGTTTTCTGTTATATATGTTGTTCATAAACTATTGCTTATACACGGTTTTACAGCTGTGATCTTCTTGAAACAGGAACTGCCGAGTTCCATTGTTCCTATACAGATGCCTGACCATGGTCGGGTCAGACTTGCGCTTGGTCACAACATGATGTTTATGTCTACCTACTCAATTCCCCTTGGAGGTGAAAAGATACTTATTCATGGGTGGTCTCAAATAATGAAGGCTCGTCCATCTTGGAGAATAGGACAGAAGATTATGTTCATGCTTTTCCATGGCTCTAAAGTGAATATCCTGTTTATTGACCACGTTGTGAGATGAAGCCGCTTTCAGAAGGTTGTGGATGCGTGGGGTGGCGCCTGGGCCTTGTCCTGGGGCTTGGCGGCCTCACCCTTGGTTAACTGTAGGCAAAGTATCACTGTTCGAGGCGTGCTTTGTACGGTTGAACCTGTATAAGTACTCATACTGCTTTCAGCTTTGGTTGTTAAGTGCCCCTGCTGGTTTCGGTTAAGGTTGTTAAGTACTCCTGCTGCTTTTACAGTCTGTCGTGTTTCTTCAGTCCTGTCTTCCTCCAGCCGCCAAAACCAAACCAGCACCGGCGGGGCCGCCTGCTTCCGCCTCCCACGGCTGGCTGCGCCTCAGTGCACGCATCGCCGCCCCACCGTCTCCTAAATCGTTAACGCCGACGTCCTCCGCGCGCTTTGGTGTGCTCGCCGCGGCGCCGCTCTCTCGCGTTGTCAACATGGTCAACAAACAACAGGAATTGGCAGAAGTACGTGGAGAGGATGACGGTAGGGGCCCACCACGTCAGCATATGGAAAAATAAAATGCTTCCTCCTGGTGTTTTCCTGACATCTGGGACCCACGGCATTGGGAGCGTATATAGTCAATAGACAAGAGAACAGCACAAGATCGGCTGACACCTGGGACGTAGCTACTCGAGCAGTATTTTTTATGTTTGGTATTGTTGAGACGGAGCAGGGTTTGAACTGGGCTGTGGCCCGTCTAGCCCAGGCTTATATTTTATGTTCACCATGTGACCAGCCCAGCTATTTTTTCTTTGTGAAAATGAGCCAAGTTTATTTTTTCTGAAGAATACCCAATACAGGCCTACTTATTTTTCTACGCCCTGATGGGCTGCAACTCTTTCAAGACGCCTGCAAATCTTGAAAGTAATATGAAATGGGTTGTAAATATAAAAACAAATGACAAATTGACAATTACTTTATAATTTCTGAATTTTATTACATTTTCAGATTCTTATTTCACTGTGCATTAACCTAATTTAAATATATCTTCAAAGTACTTTAAATCTGGCTCGACATTTCGGTATTAAAAATAGTTTGGAACCCACAGAAATATGCGAAATTGGCCCTGGCCAACCAAAAAAACGACTGCAATAAATTGCATAAGAAGTTGCCATGAGTTATATATAAATTATTAAAAAAAGAGGGAGTGGTCTGACTTGTGGGCCTGTTTAGTTGACGCGTATGCAAGATTTTTTTAGTTATTATATACATCAACAAACGATTCTAGCAGATGTAACCCTTGGATGTCAATCCAACGGTCGTCGTGTTTCTTCAATCTCTGATCTTCTTGCTCCAGCCGCCAAAGCAGCGTCGGCAGGACCACCTACTCCCGCCTCCCGTGGCCGGCTGTGCTACTGCGCAGGCCTCAGCGCCCCCTACTACTCCCACCGCTGGCCAGGGCATCCCTCTACTCACCCACACCCCCTGTTATTCTGCGGCGACAGCAGCCTCACACCGCAGCCGAACCGGTGAACGCTCGTACTCCTCTCCGCGTGGGCATCCACTGCCGCGTCTTCCCCGGCTCCGTGTCGTCCCCTTCCTATGCCTCGCCGTCATCCACCGCCGTGGTGCTCTCGGCGCGGCGTGGTCAATGTGGTCAACGACCGACTTCCAGCGGAAGAGTACTGTATGTGGAGAGGCTGACAGCTGGGTCCACGGCAGCCGCAAGGAAGTGCCTCCTTATTACGTGGAAAATAATTATTCCTCCACCTGGCAGCGGGGACCCACCGGACGGGCCACCAGTATTTTGCGAAAAAATCCCCCTGACTGCTGGGACCCACCGGACGGGCCACCGTATTTCGCGAAAAAACGTTCCCCCGCTGTCAGCTCGGACCCACCGGAAGTGCCTCCTTATTACGCACAAAAAATGAATACTCCCCCGGCTAGCTGGGACCCACCTTGGTGGGAGGCTGACTTGTGGGCCTACTAAGTTGACGGGGACGAAGGGCTTTGTCAACTTAGTCAATATGAATGATTCTAGCTCCAGTGACCGTATGATGTCCATCCAACGGCCGTAGTGCTTCTTCAACCTCTGGTCTTCTTGCTCCAGCCGCCCAAAGCAGCGCCAGTCGTGCCGCATGCTCCTGCATCCCGTGGCCGGCTGTGCTACCGCGGAGGCCTCACCGCTCCCTACTATTCCCACAGCTGGCCAGGCCCTGCGGCGACGACAGCCTCACACCACAGCCGAACCAGTGAACCCTCGTACTCCTCTCCGCGCGGGCTTCCGCTGCTGCGTCTTCCCCGGCTCCACGTCGTCCCCTTCCTAGGCCTCACCGCCGTCCACCGCCGTGGTGCTCTCGGCGCGGCGTGGTCAATGTGGTCAATGACCGACTTCCATTGGAAGAGTACTGTGTGTGGAGACGCTGACAGCTGGGTCCACGGCCGCAGCAAGGAAGTGCCTCCTTATTACGTGCAAAATAATTATTCCTCCACCTGATAGCGGGGACCCATCGGACGGGCCACCGGTATTTTGCGAAAAAAATTGTTTCCCCTTGACTGCTGGGACCCACCGGACGGGCCACCGTATTTTCCGAAAAAAACGTTCCCCCCGCTGTCAGCTCGGACCCACCGGAAGTGCCTCCTTATTACGCACAAAAAAATGAATACTCCCCCGGCTAGCTGGGACCCACCTTGGTGGGAGGCTGACTTGTGGGCCTACTAAGTTGACGGGGACGAAGGGCTTTGTCAACTTAGTCAATATGAATGATTCTAGCTCCTGTTACCATACGATGTCCATCCAACGGCCGTAGTGCTTCTTCAACCTATGGTCTTCTTGCTCCAGCCGCCCAAAGCGGCACCGGTCGTGCCGCATGCTCCTGCCTCCCGTGGCCGGCTGTGCTGCCGCGGAGGCCTCACCGCCCCCTACTATTCCCACCGCTGGCCAGGCCCTGCGGTGACGGCAGCCTCACACCGCAGCTGAACCAGTGAACCCTCGTACTCCTCTCCGCGCGGGCTTCCACTGCCGCATCTTCCCCGGCTCCGCTCGTCCCCTTCCTAGGCCTCACCGTCATCCACCGCTGTGGTGCTCTCGGCGCGACGTGGTCAATGTGGTCAACGACCGACTTCCATCGGAAGAGTACTGTGTGTGGAGACGCTGACAGCTGGGTCCACGGCCGCAGTAAGGAAGTGCCTCCTTATTACGTGCAAAATAATTATTCCTCCACCTAACAGCGGGGACCCACCGAACGGGCCACCGTATTTTGTGAAAAAAATGTTTGCCCCTGACTGCTGGGACCCACCGGCTACATCTTCACACGCAAGGAAGTGCCTAACAGTCGGGACCCACCTGGTCGAAGCATACGTAGCGTTGTCATTCTGGTCGCGAACGTGTACGTACATATATACTGGTCGATGTAGAGGTGCGCACGTGTCGTAGTAGAGGCCCGCACGTAGCATGTACACGTACGTACAGCGGCCAGGGTGCAAGAAAGAAAATACGGCCACGTATGTGTACATACGGGCGGGGTCTCGAATGCCTACTCGCACATACGTACAGCCAGGGCTCGTGTACATGGCTGGGTCGGAACAGAGAAATAGCATCGTCGTCGTGTTCATGGGGAGGCAATGGAATTCGTCGTGTTCATGGGGAGGCAACGGAATGCGTCGTGTTCATCGGGAGGGCTTGGACGGAACAGGCGATGGAAACGATGCCTGGCGTACCGCAAAACGGAGGAAACGGCCTTGTGTTCGACCGACCACGTTTGAAACGGGATCCTGTTGATCGGGAGGGGTCTGGCGTACCGCAAAACGGAGGAAACGGACCTCCTACGGTCGAAACAGGGGTCCTGTTCATTGGGAGGGGTGTGGCATACCGCAAAACGGACGAAATGGACCTCCTACGGTCGAAACGGGGGTCATGTTCATCGGGAGTGGTGTGGCGTACCGTAAAACAGGACTCCACGGGATACTGTTCATCTCCACCATCGACCCCCTCCAGCCTCCACGAGCTACTGTTCATCCACCGTCGACCTCCTCCAGCCTCCACCTGCGACTATTCATCCACGGGCTCCTGTTCATCCAGCCTCCACCGCGCGCTACTCCACTGGCTACTGTTCAATCAGCCCTCTCCACGGGCTCCTGTTCAACCACCCCTCCACGGGCTACTGTTCATCCTGCCCTCCACCATCTACTGTTCATCCAACCCTCCACGGGGTGGTCCTGTTCATCCAGCCCTCCACGGGGTCCTGTTCATCCAGCCCCAACCGGCTCGATCGATCGGGGTCCTGTTCATCCACCCCCACCAGGAAC
>NC_041384.1:568886486-569079481 GCF_002162155.2 Triticum dicoccoides | reverse complement strand
TGTTCATCCAGAGGCAGCATCGATCGGCTTTAGTTAGCAGTAGTAGCGAAGGAATCGCTTGATCGGGTTCAGTTAACAGCCATCGATCGATTGCTCGGGTTCAGTAACGCGTAGCCTACAGTGCAATCGCTCGGGTTCAATTAGAGCCCAACGCCTCGCTCGGGTTCAGTTAGAGCCAATACCTCGCACACATGCGCGTACGTGTACGAGAGAAACGCGCATCGCTCGGCCCCCGACCTCCCACCGTAACTGGGAACTCCCCGAAATTTTCCTCGCCCTCGCTTCTACCATGGTTTTTTCCGTCATGGACGGCCCAAAGAATGTCATGCAGCTGCGTCTCCGGCCCTCCCAGGACGAAAAGCCCATTTTCTGTCATGATTTTTTGTCATAGAAGTAGGAGCCCACCACATCTATGATGATACCGGGTTTTGTCACAGTTATCGTCATAGAAGTGTCATATGTATGACAGGAAAAAAAATTCGTTCGGCCCAAAATGTCACGGATGTGTCTTTTTTTTGCAGTGGTCCTCGCCCAATCACTCAGGTAAGTCTTCAAGGTAGACTTCCAAACCTTCACAGACTTCGTTCACCGGCGATCCACAATGACTCTTGGATGCTGAAAACGTGACGCCTAACTGGCTAGAGGATTCACAGTCCTCAAGTGTAACAAGTCTTCAGATCACACGGACAGAAAGACTTCAGTGATGCCAAACACTCTTTGGGCTCTGGGTGTTTTGGGATTTGTCCTCGCAAGGATCTCTCTCTCAAATGCTTTGGAGGTGGGTTGCTCTCAAACGACAAAAGTCGTGCACTAACTCTGAGCAACCACCAATTTATGGTGTAGGGGGTGGGCTATTTATAGCCACTAGGCAACCCGACCTGATTTGTCCGAAATGACCCTGGGTCACTAAGGAACTGACACATGTTCCAACGGTCAGATTTCAAACACACGCGGCAACTTGACTTGGGCTACAAGTAAAGCTGACTCATCCAGCTCTGGATAAGATTTGCTCTCATTGTCTTCGCTTGAAGACATAGGATTTGGTTGAGCATCACTTTAGTCACTCTGACTTTGTTCACTTGGACCCCACTTAACAGTACGGTGGTTCCTATGACTCAACAAAGAAGAAAATGAAACTACGAAACAACTATGTCTTCGTGCTCCAAAGACTTCATGCGATGTCTTCTCATGTCATAGTCTTCAATGTGAATATCTTCACATACCACCATTATCTTCAATGTCTTCACACATTTTTAGGGGTCATCTCCGGTAGATAAACCGAATCAATGAGGGACTACTACTTGTGTTGTCCTGTAATTCTCACAAACACATTAGTCCCTCAACCAGGATTGTCGTCAATACTCCAAAACCAACTAGGGGTGGCACTAGATGCACTTACAATCTCCCCCTTTTTGGTGATTGATGACAAACTGGTTGAAGTTTTCAACGGGGATAAAAGTATGTGAAATTGTAAAGGATTGAGGTATTGTCTTCATAAGTAGCAAAAGGCTCCCCCTGAAGATGTGCATATAAGTATTTTGCTTTCGAATGCAAATGCACATGGCAGGTTGTACTTGTGGAGATCCTCTTCAACTTATGAAGACAATTCATCATGCATGAAAAGATATAACGAAGATAATGACATGCATAATGTTAAATGGACGTCTGCAAAATGACTTCGTGCGGGATTTATCGTCGCACATGCGGAATTTATCGTCACATCACATAGATGACAGAAAAAGTAGCAGACGACCATCAAGTTTAAGTGTTACAACTCAAAGAACCCAAATGTATCAAAAGCGAGAGTTGTAAACACTTAGAAAAAAGTATAGCAACCACCCATAGGGACCCGCTTGAAGACTATCAACTCATATGCTTCTCCCCCTTTGTTAGTAAGGACCAAAAAGGTTTGAAGACATAGAGCTTCTAGTCGTTCCCATGAGGAGTAGGTGGTGAAGTAGCAGGGTCGTCGTTGAGGTTTGGTGGTGCAGATGAACTTGGTGCAGTGTCGATACGTGCCGAAGTTGGAGGTGGTGAAGTAGCATCATCTTGGTCATCAATGACTCTGGCATTAACAGTTGCAGCTGAGGAGGAATAGTCAGAGTCTTCAAGTGAGGGAGTCCGACGCAAGACAACATTCCTTGGAGGAGTTGAGTCAAACTTGAATCTTTCGGTGAAGCCATCGTCTTGAAGATCAGCTTCAGCAGTGAGCAATGTCAAGCTATTCCACGACCTCCGACAAGTTTCATGAGTGACAAAGGCATTCTTGGTGGCAAGGTTGCGAATGCGATTGACATCCACCAAGAGGCTTTGCATTTGAATCTTGATCCAGTCGTGATGCTTATCCTGTTGTTGATGCAAGGCGACGAGAAGCTCTCGGTCATTGAGAACACGAGATCGCTTCCGAGGCCTTTGAGCAATAGTGCTTTCAGTGGCTTCAGTATGGGCACGGTGAGGTGCACGTGTATTGCCAGCCAAAGGATAAACACGAGTGATGGTCTAAACTCCTTCACTGGGCTGGGTGAAGCTCTGGTGATCAGCACTGTGAAGATAAATTGGCTCCTTGGCAGGCTCTTGGTATATGGCTTCGATAGACAGATCAACCTCTGGCAAGAATATGATATGATTCCGCGCAGAAGGCTGATAGCTGATAGCAGAGTGAAGCTTGATGAGGCGCATTACCCATGGATCATAGAACTTCAGACCAAATATATCGGAGCCAGATGCAACCAATTTCCTGATGAAGAAGTCCTGAGCATTGAAGCTGATGCCATTGAAGATATAGAAAACCAATGTCTTCATTGCGCCTTCTAGCTTGGCTGCAGGAGAATGTCCTTTGACATGCCATAGAGTTCACCTGATGATATGATAAATAGTGTGGGGCAGATACTCTAGGTCTTCAACAAAGAACTCCTTTGGATATTCAACGTCTTGGGGCAGTGGCTTCATCATGCCCAACATTTGGCTCATGTTGGGCTCAAGCTTCTGGAAGATGCTCTCCAAAGCATTATGGTGCAGCTGACAACCTGGTTCATAGTGTTCACCTGGAGTGGGCAGGGCAGTAAGCTCAATTATATCTCGGGCTTTGGCTTCATGGTGTACATCGCATGTCATCCACTCAAGGACCCAAGTCTTCGGATCCCTGTAGTAGCCGCGAATGTGGAGAGTTGCATAGAATTGCAGCAGAAGCTCTTCATTCCAATGCTCTTTATCGGTCACAAACTATAGAAGGCCGGCATCTCTGAAGTAGTCAAGAGCTTCTGAAAGGATCGATATGGTCGACTAGAGGGGGGGAATAGGAGACTACAAATTTTAATCTTTCTTGTAGATTTTAAGGTTTAGCGGATAAAAGAGTTCACTAGATATGAAACTAGGTGAATGCAACCTATATGACAAGCAAGCTCCAAGATAGATATGCTAGGCAACAAACTACTTAGCAAGCCAACAAGCATACAACAACAAAGAAAGGTGCAGGAAAGGATTAACCACAAGTGAGACGAGGACACGGATTTTAACCCGAAGTTCACTCTTCCTTGGGGAAGAGCTAATCTCCGTTTAGAGTGGTGCCGGAGCCAAACCTTGCGGAACGCCACCAAAGGCTCGCCGTATTATCCTTCGAGTCACCCCCAACGAATGAGCCTCGAAACACTCGGGGTTGGTCTTAAAGGCGACCACCACACCTTTACAAACTTCTCCGGAGCACACCGCAAGCAAGGAAGCTTCCGGAGGAACCTCTAACCGCCTAGGAGCCCAAGATCCAAGAGTAACAAGTCGATGGGGAAGAAATGTTGCGGGGAACGCAATTTGGTTTGGTCAAGTTGTAGATCAGGTCTTGCTCTCCCAATCCCCAAAGTTTCAACAAGTTTGGGTGGAGGGATTGAGAGTATTGAGAAAAATGGGGTGTAGCAATGGTGGAGCTCAACAAGACATTAGGGTTAGAGGTTGGAGGTGGAAGAAGGGCCTTTAAATAGTGTTCATGGGCTGGTGGTGATTTCTGCCCGTTGGACCCCATGCGCACGGGCTAAGTCAGCCTCGTGCGCATGGGGTACTCAGAGACAAACACACCACCCCGTGCGCACGGGGGTCAAAAGACCCCGTGCGCACGGGGTACTCAGAGAGTTCACATAGGACCCCGTGTGCACGGGGGTCAAAAGACCCCGTGCGCACAGGGTACCCAGAGAGTTATGCAGTACCCCGTGCGCACGGGGGGTCAAAAGACCCCGTGCGCACGGGGTACACAGTAACTTTCTATTGCAACTTTCTGAGTACCACAGAACACACACTAGGTTCTTTTTAGGTGGTCGGAGTGGGAAGGGTAAGAGAGTAAGGCTCGGCAAAGGCATTCCCACACGACATTTATCCACACAAACCCCTCTTAATAGTGCGCTCTTTCCTATGACTCGAAGCAAACCAAAACTAAACCTTCGAAGCATCGAAAGACCACGCCTTTGTCCTTTTTGAAATGGGGGGGCGCACATCTCCATCGCGGGCACTTAGAACCAATAACCTGAGGTAAACTTTAGCAACCGATATTAGTTCAACTAACCACATTGTCATCACACCAAAACATAGCATAAGTGCCATTAGCACTTTCAATCTCCCCCTTTTTGGTGCATTGATGACAACATGGTTAGATCATGGCAAAGAGGATAAACAGATAGAAAGCCATGGAACAAATAATGATCATGATAGCTCCCCCTATATGTGTGCCCGAAAACCAGAATGCATCTAGTACACCCATAGGAGGTTCGACCAAGATCATTATTGTTAAGTCATGAGATTCATCAAAATAAACCTATAACGGTGCCTAGATCTCATGACACAGTGGTGAGCAAATAATGTGAGACCCAATAAGCATAAGAGGATAATGGCAAGGTTCACTAATAAAGCTAGAGACACACAACCACACAGACGGAAGGTAAATAAGAGTATCTCAAGCCAACTAAAACCAACCAACAGCGAGAAACACGAGGCTTGAGATCTCAACACACCCACGAACGCACCACACACCCACGAACACACACACCACTTCTCCCCCTTTGTCATCAATACAACAAAAAGGAGACAAATGGCAACACGAGACCCACTAGACAAGAGGAGGAGCACTCGAGGCATCATCATCATCATCAAAACGCCACCCGACCATTGGGAAAGATCGAGCAGTGGCCTCACTGTCGACGTCCTCTGAACCTGGACCGACCTCCTCACCAGCAGCAGCCCTTGCTGCGTTCTGCTCACGCTGAACAAGCTTCTCCTTGTTGATTTCCTTGATCTGACGACACTGAATCGACTGACACATCTTGAACATGTTTCTCAAGGTCTTGAACAGCGACTTCTTCTCTCCCTTGACAAAGATGGCCTCAGAGCCAACAGACTTGGCCTTACCACGAGGGATCCGTGTAGTAGAGGACATGTCTGGAGTGTAAGTAGCACGATCCTCAGGCCTAGGGTTGCGCCCCTTCTTGATGGGCACATAGGGAGCAGGAGCAGCTGGGGTCCAGTTGAAGTTGCGCTTGGGAACAGTAGTCTTGAAGCTGGCAATGGTAGTCTTGAAGCTGGCAATGTACTTTGCTGGACAGGCGGTCTCAATCAACGCCTGTATGAATGGAGCATAGATCAAAGACTTGTTCTCTTGTACACACTAACGCAGCTCGTAGTACATGAAATCCAGAACATCCACTTTCTTCTTCTGATGAAGATACACAAAGACATCAAGCATGGAGCTCCGAATGTTATGGGAATCCCCGACCTTTGGAGTGAGGGTATACCACAGGATATGGCGCATGGTGTCATAGAGGGGCAAGAGGTCTTTGATTGACCCAGTGACAAACGACTTCTCTTGTTTGTAAGCAAAGGCAATCTCATCCTTAGAGCGCTGCCCACTTTCCCGAACAATGCCAAACTCATCAGAAACAGTCTCTTCATCCATGAACGGGTAGGGAATGATCTCGGAGAACTTTGCCATAGGAGCTGAGTACTGATGCGTTCCAGACATCCATGTGAGGGTGCGAGCAGAATCATTGCAGAAGTACAAAGTGGCAAAGAACTGCATCACTAGATCTTCATTGTAGGGGTGGTTGAAGGTGACAAATGGAATCAGACCCAGTCGTCCAAGAGCGAAGAACACACCTGGATATAGATGATCATTGTCGCGCAAACTCTCAGTGTTGACTTGCTTGTGAGGAGCAAACTTCTTTGACTTGGTCATAAGAATCTCATGATAGATCCTTTGCTGAAACCCATTCTTGAAACAGGGATCCACTCCCATACTCGTGGCCTTAACATACGGATGGCTCTGTCTCTCAGCCCAGATCTCTGGCTTGGTCCACTTGACAAGAGGCATATTCCGGAGGTCATGCCTGCCCGGAATGGCTTGCTCCGGACTAGACTCCTCTTCCTCTTCTTCATCTTCCTCACCATGATCGTCTTCTTCTTCTATCTCATCATCTTGTGAGTCATATTCTTCCTCAGAATCATCGGAAGCCTCAACAACAGGCCGCTTTGAGGCTGCACGGCGAGCCCGGCCCTGACCTGACCCAGACCCCTGACCCATGCCTTCATACGGCTAACGACGAGCGATGGTGAAGTCCTTTGATCCTCCTTTTGCATGCTTGCGACGAAGCTCAGACCTCTTGTCAGCAGAGTCTGAAACACACACAAACACCCAACAACACAAAGCACGAGACACAAATGAGTACAAGTGCAAGATGAATGGCAAGGAGATAGACAAAAATCTAGGCAAAAGTTCCTGGATAGTCCGTGTGCACGGGGGTTTAGACCCCGTGGGCACGGGGGTCCGTGTGCACGGTACAGGACCGTGGGCACGAGGCCCCGTGCGCATGGGGGTCAAACACCCCGTGGACATGGGGGTCTCCCAGCGACAGCCACTACCAGAATGAACTCCGGGAGTGGGTGTAGCAGAGGGACCAAAGGATCTAAGCACTAGACTTTTATCTACAAGCTAGTTGAGGCCAAACGAATCTAGGGAGCAAAGAAACCCTAAAGCTAGAACAATAGATAGGAACTCAAGGAGATAGATCAAGGGGACAAGACCAACCGAAGGAGGACCCCATCTGGATGCAGATCCACGGAGGAGGAACCCCGACGAAGCCCGGAGGAGCTCCGGCAAGTGGAGGCGACGGCGGCGGCGCTGGAGGCTTCCTGGGGAGTGGAGGGGGCGAATGGGTGGAAAAGAACCCGAGCCCCCCCCCCCCCCACGCCCCACCTCCTTAGGGCCAGAAACCATAGACCCCGTGCGCTGGGCTAAGTGAGCCCCGTGCGCACGGGGGTCCCGTGCGCACGGTACAGAGCCCGTGGGCACGGGGGCCCCGTGTGCACGGTACAGGCCCATGCGCACGGGGTATTCAGGAACTTTGACATGAGTGGATTTTTAAATACAGGGCTGAGTGAATACTCTTACCCCTACTTCACAAAGCACTCAGTCTATATTTCTGGATACGCCGCGAGGAAAGTCCTATCACTATGGAAAGGGTATATGTGGAGCACTTGTACCAAAAGAGAAGCGAGGAGAACCAACCAAAAAAAAGAAAAGAAACAACACACCACACAAGCGAAACAAACACGGACACAACCCTCAAGCGAGGGCGGTGGACGGGGCCACCATGTTTGAGTTTACTTGGTATGGCACCGCGAAGATATGAACCTTGGGCCCAAGACCAATACTCATCTTTGAAGCACAAGTACCACCTAAAGTGGCTTATGTGAAAGATTGTGTTTGTTTTATGCACTTCTAGGACAAGATAGCTCATGAGTTGAGCTAGCTCCCCCTAGACATGTGCCTACATCTAAGCAAGATAGTGCATGAGTATGTGTGTGTGTGAGCAAGAGTTTCATCCGAAGTTACTAATATCCATGATATTTAGCTCATGCCTTAACTCGCGGAATCTTGCTTCGTCAAGGGGCTTGGTGAAGATGTCTGCTAGTTGATTCTTAGTGTTGACATGGAGTAACTCAATGTTTCCCTTGGCCACATGATCTCTAATGAAATGATGACGAATCTCAATATGCTTGGTCTTGCTATGTTGAATCGGATTCTCGGCGATCTTGATGGAACTTTCATTGTCACACGAAAGAGGCACTTTGTCACATTTGACACCGTAATCCATCAAAGTTTGCCTCATCCATAACAATTGGGCACAACAAATTCCGGAAGCAATATACTCGACTTCGGCTGTGGAGAGAGATATACAATTTTGCTTCTTTGAAGTCCAACTTACCAACGATCTCCCTAGGAATTGACATGAACCGTATGTGGACTTGCGATCAACCTTGTCTCCGGCCCAATCCGAATCCGAGTGACCCATTAACTCAAATGATGATCCCTTGGGATACCAAAGGCCCAAGTTTGGGGTATGAACCAAATATCGAAGGATCCTTTTCATTGCCGAATAGTGGCTCTCCTTAGGAGCAGATTGAAATCTTGCACACATACACACACTCAACATAATATCTGGCCTAGATGCACAAAGGTAAAGCAAGGAACCGATCATAGAGCGATATACCTTTTGATCCACTTCTTTACCATTTGGATCAAGATGAAGTTGACCATTTGTGGCCATGGGTGTCTTCATTGGCTTGACATCTTGCATTTTGAATCTCTTGAGCATGTCTTGGATATAACGAGATTGATTGATGAAGGTTCCGCCTCTCAATTGCTTCACTTGAAAATCGAGAAAGAACTTCAACTCTCCCATCACGCTCATCGCAAATTCCTTAGTCATAAGATTCTCAAACTCAATGTTAATAGCATGGTTAGTTGACCCAAAGATAATATCATCAACATATTTTGGCAGACAAACAACTCTCCTTTTACCCTCTTCGTAAAGAGAGTGGAATCTATTACCCCAATCTGGAACCCCTTCTCACTTAGGAATGCCGTAAGGTGATCGTACCAAGCACGAGGTGCTTGTTAGAGTCCATAGAGTGCCTAATGGAGTTCATAAACGTGAGAGGGATGATCGGGGTCTTCAAAACCAGGAGGTTGCTTGACATACACCAACTCCTTAAGAGGACCATTAAGAAATGTGCTCTTAACATCCATTTGATATAATTTGAAATCATGATGAGAGGCATAAGCAAGCAAGATGCTAATGGATTCGAGACGGGCAACGGGGGCAAAAGTTTCACCAAAGTCCAAACCTTAAACTTGGGTGAAACCTTGTGCCACTAACCTTGCCTTGTTCCTTATTACTTGTCCATATTCATCTTGTTTGTTCTTGAAAATCCACTTTGTTCCAATGACATTATGAAATTCCTTGGGTCTTTCTACAAGGGTCCACACTTTGTTGCGTGTGAAGTTGTTGAGTTCTTCATGCATGGCATCTATCCAATCTGGATCGTCAAGTGCATCTTCCACCTTAAGGGGTTCAACACAAGAGACAAACGAGTGATGTTCACAAAAGTTTGCCAAACATCTACGAGTAGTTACCCCATTTTTTATGCTTCCATAGATGTTCTCGGTGAGGTGTTTAAGATGTTTCAGCTTGGTGGACACTTTTTGCTCTTTGTGGTCAAGCTCTTCTTCACTGGGTTTTGGACTTGATGAAGAAGCTTGCCCTTGAGATTGCTTTAGCCTTGGAGACACTCTTCTCTTTGCAACCATAGGTTCTTGCTCAGTAGGAAGTGATGACGATGAAGACACTTGTGGTTGGGGTTGATCTTGATCTTGATCATGACTTTGAGCTTGATCTTGAGCCTCAGCGATTGAATATTCATTATACGGAAGAGTTTGCTCTTGATCTTGCTCGGGAATATGAGGGTCTTGATCTTGTTCTTGGATAGGTTCATTATTTCCCAAAGCATCTTGTACAAGTGGTGTCGGTGATGACTTCCCTTGTGGAAAATCCTCAAGAGGGGCTCTTACTCCTTCTTCTTCTACTTGGACATGGGGTGTTTCTTTTGGAAGAATGTGGCCTATCCCCATTGTCCTTATAGCTTGTGAAGGAGCATCATCGCCTACAACACTAGGAACGATTTGCTCCATACGGGAGCCGTTATCTTCATCAAACTCCACATTTACCGTTTCCTCAATGCATTCGGTGGATTTATTGAGAACTCGGTAAGCATGAGAGTCTGATGCATATCCAACAAATATGCCCTCATAAGTTCTAGACTCAAATTTAGCTAACCGGGATTTTTTGTTTAAAATGAAACACTTACAACTGAATACCCGAAAGTATTTGATGTTGGGCTTTCTCCCGATTAGGAGCTCATAAGGGGTCTTGTTCTTGAGCTTGTGAAGATAAAGGCGGTTTGAAGCATGGCACGCGGTGTTGATGGCTTCTGCCCAAAGCTTGTATGGTGATTTGTACTCATCAAGCATGGTCCTCGCCATCTCAATAAGAGTCCGATTCTTCCTCTCCGCAACACCATTTTGTTGGGGAGTATATGGTGCGGCATATTGGTGCTTTATCCCCTCTTCACTCAAGAATGCATCCATTGTATAGTTTTTGAACTTGGTGCCATTGTCACTTCGGATTGCCTTGATCTCATTGTTATGTTGATGTTGAGCTTCTTTGGCAAAGTTGATGAAGGTTTCTTGAGTTTCATCTTTAGTCTTGAGAAAGAACACCCAATAATATCTTGTGAAGTCATCAACAATGACAAGGCAATATCTCCTTCCTCCCAAACTATCATATGTTGGAGGCCCAAATAGATCCAAATGGATGAGCTTGAGGGGCCTCAAGGTGGTGATGATAGTCTTTACTTTATGAGCTTTTTCATGAAGCTTTCCGGCAATGCAAGCACTACAAGGACGGTCTTTGGCAAAAGACACATTGGTTAGTCCAAGAATGTGCTCCCCCTTTAAGAGAGCTTGTAAACTTCTCATGCCCACGTGGGCTAGCCTACGGTGCCATAGCCACCCCACGTCGGCCTTGGCCATTAGGCATGTTGCAAGATGAGTTTTCTCTTTTGAGAAATCAACCACAGAAAGGTTGTCTTCAACATGCCCAACGAAGACCACTTTGAGATTGCTTCTCTTAAAGACGGTCACATGGAATTCACCAAAATGTGAATCATAACCGGCACGAGCCAATTGAATAGTAGAAAGTAAGTTGTAGTGAAGGGGTTGGACAAGCATGGCATTTGAAAGAGATGAATCATTAGAGATTACCACCTTGCCCAAACCCAATACCTTGCCCTTGCTATTGTCACCGAAGGAGATGTTCGAAGAGGCCTTGAGTGAATCAACAAACTCCACAAGCATCTCCCTTTCTCCGGTCATATGATTGGTGCATCCACTGTCGATCACCCATTGAGTTCCACCGGAGACATAGTCCTACAATAATCAAGCTTTGGTTATAGGTACCCATTTTGCCATGGGTCCTGGTGAGTTAGCAACGAGGGTCTTGGGAACCCAAATAGTCCAAGCATAATCATCATAGTTAGTTCCAACAAATTTTGCAAAGGTATAGCCATCATCTCCTCTAATGAGAACATATGATGGATTGTTCTTGCCGGCAAAATTCTTGGGAATGGCCTTGTCCCTAATGACCTTTCCATTCCCAACATCCTTCATTTCCTTCTCCTTGTGCCCTTCTTGCACAAACACTACCTTTTGGGGAGGGGAAGGAGTCGGACCGATCTTCTTGTTCTTCTTCTTCTTCTTTTTCTTACCACTCTTAGATGCGGGATTAAACCCAACTCCCTCCTTGGCAACACACTCCTTTTGGTTGCTCAAGAGATCATTTAGGTTTTTCTCCCCTTGGATGCATGATACAAGCCCTTTCTCAATTTGAGCTTTCAACTTCTTAGTTTCCTCTTGAAGGGAGGTGCAATCATGAGCAAAGTTAGCTGTACAAGCATCATCATTTAAATCTATATGAGGTACGGAAGTGAGATCCTTAATGGTTGTAGCTTTTAGTTGAGCATAAGACTTGGTGAGGGCAATGAGGTCACCTTTGACAACCTTGGAACTAATCACAAGGAACTCATGCTCCTCAACAAGTCTTGTATGGTCAACTAGAAGCTTTTCAACTCTAACTTTAAGAGCATCTTTATTCTTAAGAGCAAGTTGCAAAGCATCATTGGTTTTAACAAAGTCAATTTGATGAGCAGATAAGGCTTCCTCAAGTGATGCTCTCATGGCACTCTCTTCATTAAGTTCATGCTCGATGAGATCGACTCTCTCTTTTTCCTCTATCAGGAGGTTCTCAACGTTCTCAATAAAGTCATCGCGTTCGGCAAGTGACTTAAGGAGATCGCCAAAACAAGCACGAGCTTCACCATGAAGAGTTTTCATGAAAGCCATTAAGGATTCCTCATCATTATCCACACCCTCCTCACACTCATCCTCCACTATCTCACATGAGACATTGGGAGTGTAGGCGTCGGGTTTCTTGGGTTTGGACTTTGTTTTATCTCTTTGGCCATGAGGCACCGATGAGTGAATGGCTTGTCCTCGTTTGGAGAGTCGAAGAGGCCGGTGGTGGAGGAGGAGGTAGTGGCATGCATGGCAAAGGCGGCCGTGCCCACTTGATCATCATCACCGTCGTCTTCATCTCCAGACATGTATTCTTCATGAACAAGAGCCTTGTCATCCTTCCTCTTTGCAAACTTGGTGAACTTCTTATTCTTAAGCACAAGCTTCTCGGACTTGTCTTCACATCTCTCGTATGGACAATCATGAACAAAGTGTCTTGGGCTATCACAATTGTAGCATTTCCTTCGTCCAAACGATCTTCCTTGAAGATTTCTTCCTTTGTTTGCCATGGTCCCGGAGTACTTCTTGACTAAGAGAGCCAAGTCTTCTGCAAAATCATTTGCTGGGCACGAGGTATCATTATCCTCCTCACATATCTCTTCACTCACTTCTTCCTCCCTTGAGGATTGGCTCATCACTTTCTTGGCCTTCAAGGCAAGATTGGAGTTCTTGGTTGCTTGAGCTATTGGAAATGTTTTCTTGGACTTGGTTTCCAAAAGAACATGGATAGAGAAGGTGGAAACAACTTGAGCCGAAGTCAACTTGTGATAGTCCGGACGTTGATGAACCATCATGACCATGGTATGTTCCGTGAGAACCATAGCATCTATGAACTTGTCCTTGGTGAAATCATCATTTGCCCAAGTGCACCCAAAGGTTCTCAAGTTGAGCACAAGGGACTTCAACCTTTGGTAAACCTCTTCTATGGACTCACCCTCATTCCTCACAAAGAGATTGACTTCTTGTTTGAGCAAGGCCAACCGAGATCTTCGAATTGCTTCATCTCCTTCAAGAGCCTCCTCAAGGCAATCCCAAATTTCCTTTGCGGTTTTGTGAAGAGCAATGGAATCACTATAGTCTTCAGTCACAGCGTTGCGAAGCATGTTGTGCGCGATAGCATTGAGTTGATCGTCAACTGCTTCCCTTGGAGTGAGATTCATTGGGTCCTTGGGGTTGAATCCATTGACCACAATCCACCACAATTGGGTTGAAGCACTGTGCATGTGAGACTCCGTATCTAGCTTCCACTTAGCAAATGCATTAGCTTTCAAAGGGGGCGGAGGCCCAACAGGATTAATGCGGGGATGTTGCAAGGGTTGAGGAGAGTAAAAGGGTTCCACAGCATTGTACTGGGGAACTTGAGTACGAGCCAGAGAAGCAAGAGGTTCCCTCGAGTCATCCGCATCATGAACCTCATTTGGATTAAACGAGTTTGATGCGGACGTTGATGGCTTTAAGCGAGCATCAATTTCCTCCTTGACTAAGGCCCGAACCTCTTTCAACATAGAGACTTTGAGGTCCGCAAACATTGAAAGAAGATCGGCCGCGGTCAAGGGGACATTCGGGTTAGTAGGAGCGGCGGGAGCAACGACAGGAGCACCAAGTGTCTCGGTCGCGGCGAGGGGTTGGTTTTGACCATCCACCACAACGGGTAGGCCACCTCCCTCATTCCCTAGATCGACCATATCCTCTAAGGTTGTAAAACCTTATATTAGAGCACGAGGCTCTGATACCAATTGAAAGGATCGATACAGTCGACTAGAGGGGGGGTGAATAGGAGACTACAAATTTTAATCTTTCTTGTAGATTTTAAGGTTTAGTGGATAAAAGAGTTCACTAGATATGCAACTAGGTGAATGCAACCTATATGACAAGCAAGCTCCAAGATAGATGTAACGCCCTCGATGCGGCTATATCTCCCACGTGTCGAAGCATGACTTAGAGGCATAACCGCATTGAAAGCAATGTCGCAAGTGAGGTAATCTTCACACAATCCATGTAATACATAAGGGAAAGAGATACATAGTTGGCTTACAATCGCCACTTCACACAATTACATGAATAAAGCATTACATCAACCAGATACACACAAGGTCCGACTACGGAACCCAAAATAAAAGAAGACTACCCCAAATGCTACACAGAACCCCGATCGACCCCAACTGGGCTCCACTACTAATCAACTAGAACAAAACAACACAAAGGACAAGATCTTCATCGAGCTCCTCCTTGAGCTTGGTTGCGTCACCTGCTTGGTAACATCGGCACCTGCAAACTGGTTTTGGAAGTATCTGTGAGTCACGGGGACTCAGCAATCTCACACCCTCACGATCAAGACTATTTAAGCTTATAGGAAGGGTACAAGGTATGAGGTGGAGCTGCAGCAAGCGACTAGCATATTTGGTGGCTAATATATGCAAATGAGAGCGAGAAGAGAAGGCAAAAGCACGGTCAAGAAACTATGATCAAGAAGTGATCCTAGAACAACCTACATCAAGCATAACTCCAACACCGTGTTCACTTCCCGGACTCCGCCGAGAAGAGACCATCACGGTTACACACGCGGTTGATGCATTTTAATTAAGTTAAGTTCCAGGTTTTCTACAACCGGACATTAACAAATTCCCATCTGCCCATAACCGTGGGCACGGCTTTTGAAAGTTCAAATCCCTGCAGGGGTGTCCCAACTTAGCCCATCACAAGCTCTCACGGTCAACGAAGGATATTCCTTCTCCCAAGACAATCCGATCAGACTCGGCATCCCGGTTACAAGACATTTCGACAATGGTAAAACAAGACTAGCAAAGCCGCCCGAATGTGCTGACAAATCCCGATGGAGCTGCACATATCTCATTCTCAGGGCACACTTAGATGAGACATCCTACGAGTAAAACCAACCCTCAAGTTGCCCCGAGGTGGCCCCGCAGTCTACTCAGTTCGGACCAACACTTAGAGGAGCACTGGCCCCGGGGGGGTTTAAATAAAGATGACCCTTGGGCAGGCCTACCCAAGGGAAAGAAAAGGCTAGGTGGCAAATGGTAAAACCAATGTTGGGCCTTGCTGGAGGAGTTTTATTCAAGGAGAACTGTCAAGGGGTTCCCATTATAACCCAGCCGTGTAAGGAACGCAAAATCCGGGAACATAACACTGATATGACGAAAACTAGGGCGGCAAGAGTGGAACAAAACACCAGGCATAAGGCCGAGCCTTCCACCCTTTACCAAGTATATAGATGCATTAATATAAATAAGATATATTGTGATATCCCAACAAAATATCCATGTTCCAACATGGAACAAACTCCAATCTTCACCTGCAACTAACAAAGCTATAAGAGGGGCTGAGCAAAGCGGTAACATAGCCAAACAACGGTTTGCTAGGACAAGGTGGGTTAGAGGCTTGACATGGCAATTTGGGAGGCATGATAAGCAAGTGGTAGGTATCGTAGCATAGGCATAGCAAAAGAGCGAGCATCTAGCAAGCAAAGATAGAAGTGATTTCGAGGGTATGGTCATCTTGCCTGAGATCCCGCAAGGAAGAAGAACGAGTCCATGAAGAAGACACACGGGCGAAGTCGAACGGATCCTCACAAACGCGACGTTATCGGAACCAACCCGAAGAAGCAACACCGGAAAGAAGCAAACAATCATGGTAATCAACCATCACATAATCATGGCATGATCCACAATCAAGTATGATGCATGTCCGGTTTAATGTAGCATGGCATGGCGAAACAACCCTACAAATTAAGTGGAGCTCAATATGCAACTCCGTTGCATTTGACGAAACACCACGTGACTTATTTAGTTCGATCTTGTTTATGTACCCAACAATATTAAATGTTGTTAAACATGGCAAGAGGGTGAAGCAAATGAAAACTACCTATCTAGGCAAGTTTAAATGAGGCCGGAACAACAAGCAACAAGTCCGGAAAAATCCTCATGTGCATATTTTGGTTATGGTACTGTTCTGCCCTAAACACAATTTTAGAGTTGTTAAACATTCAAAGTAAAGCCACCATGTTAAACTAGGCAAAATTCTACCCCATTTACATATAAAGTTTGTTAGGTTTGGAGCTACGGTTATTTAGTTATGAATTAAAGCATTTTAACATGGCATAGGAGCAAATTTAAACAAACAGCATTTTAAACATTTTAAACATGGATGAAAATGACATATTATAAAACTAGACAAAATTCTAAGCAAGTTTCATATATATATATATATATATATATATATATATATATATTGTTTCAATCTGATGCACGGTTATTAAGTTATTATATGCATGAAGTTTAGGGACCTATCTGCAAAACAGCGTTCTCTGGAAAAAAAAAGGAAAAATGTTCAGGAAAAAAACATGCGTTGGGCCGAATCTTGCTGGCCCAACAATGGAAAAAAGGGGCTCAGGGTGGCCTCACCATGGGCTTTGCCCATGAGTTGGAGGGGAGGCCTCTGGGCCTGATGCATGCGGCGGTTGCGACCTGGTGCTGAAGTGGCTCGCTCAACGCGAGCGACAGGGGCATGGCGGGGTGAAGCAGAGACTGGGCACTGGCCCAGGCGATCGAAGCAGAGTGCAGGGTCAATGGCGAGGCATCCGGCGGAGCTCCGGCGATGGAGGAAGGCGGAGCTCGCCGGGGATGGAGGGATCCGGGCGCGGGGTCCCCGGATCCGGCGACGGGCGAGGTGCTGGGCCTCACATGGCCGACGTCAGGAGGTGGACGGGACAGCGCCATGGCGGAGGTTGGGTACCTACGGGAGAGAGAGAGGGTGAGGGAGAGGGAGTCGCGCACGGAAGGAAAGAGGAGAGGCAGGGGCCTGGTAGGGGTAGTTTCCGGTGACGCCACGCACGGGGAGACGCCCCTTCTCCTGTGCCTGGCCCTAGAATGGGTGGGCAGGGACTTGGCGAGGCGAGGAGGTCGCGGGGAAAGCCAGGAACGGCGGGAATGGAGCGCGGGGAGGCACACGAGGTCGAGGTGTTGCGGATAAGAACCGGCATCGGGGATGACTGGCGGGAGCTCCGGCGTCGAAGGCGGGGAGGAGGTTGCATGCGCTGCGGGTGGTGGATGGAGAGGAGTGGCTGGATCGAGTGGATCGAGGGGAGGAGATGGTTGGCCCTTGCTGAAAACGAGGGAGATGGTCGACTTGGCTGGATCGGGAGGGATCCCGAGGAAAACAAAGTGGCGGCGGCGCGAGGGAAGGAAGGATGGGACAGGCTAGGACTAGGGTTTGGTCTGATATTTATATCAAAAGAGTTTAAGTTAGGGGCTAACTCGTCCCTCCGATCAAAATCGGATGGTCAGGAAAAATAGGCTAGGGAGGCCAAATAAGAAAACGGTGATGTTTTGTAGATGTTTGGGGATGATCTGGACCCAACGGCGACGACTCCCCGGGTCGTGTTCGGGACAACTTCCGGACGCGCGCGAGAGGAGGGTCGCGGCCTGACAAGAGAGGTTAGGTTGGACCTGGAGGTAGGTAGTAGGATGTGTAGACGGTCTCGAGCTGAGAGAAGAGAAGAGAGGGAGGCCGGGCGACTGAGACCAAAAACGTCCGACGTTTGACCGACTATATTGTCGCTATAGTTATCCGTTGGGGCAGCAAACGGACTCCGAATGCGATGAAACTTGGCAGGCGGTCTATCTACACTATAATAAGACCACACACCAACTTTCAACCCAAACCGAGAACATTTTCCGGCCACTTATAAAATAAAATTACGGACATGCCGCGGGCGCGTGCGAGTGTGTCTGGACTCAGAACGGACAACGGACGGAACTGGGGGAGCCCGGACGGATGCGAGTTTTGAAAACATGATGATGCAATGCACATGATGACATGACAAGAATGCAACACACAAACAAATGACATGGCAACAATGGTGAATAACTGGAAGACACCTGGCACATCGGCCTCGGGGCGTCACAATAGATATGCTAGGCAACAAACTACTTAGCAAGCCAACAAGCATACAACAACAAAGAAAGGTGCGGGAAAGGATTAACCACAAGTGAGACGTGGACGCGGATTTTAAACCGAAGTTCACTCTTCCTTGGGGAAGAGCTAATCTCCGTTTGGAGCGGTGCCGGAGCCAAAGCTTGCGGAACGCCACCAAAGGCTCACCGTATTCTCCTTCGAGTCACCCCCAACGGATGAGCCTCGAAACACTCGGGGTTGGTCTTGATGGCGACCACCACACCTTTACAAACTTCTCCGGAGCACACCACAAGCAAGGAAGCTTCCGGAGGAACCTCTAACCGCCTAGGAGCCCAAGCTCCAAGAGTAACAAGTCAATGGGGAAGAAATGTTGCGAGGAACGCGATTTGGTTTGGTCAAGTTGTAGATCGGGTCTTGCTCTCCCAATCCCCAAAGTTTCAACAAGTTTGGGTGGAGGGATTGAGAGTATTGAGCAAAATGGGGTGTAGCAATGGTGGAGCTCAACAAGACATTAGGGTTAGAGGTTGGAGGTGGAAGAAGGGCCTTAAATAGTGTTCATGGGTTGGTGGGGATTTCTGCCCGTTGGACCCCGTGTGCACGGGCTAAGTCAGCCCCGTGCACACGGGGTACTCAGAGACAAACACACCACCCCGTGCGCACAGGGGTCAAAAGACCCCGTGCGCACGGGGTACTCAGAGAGTTTACATAGGACCCCATGCGCACGGGGGTCAAAAGATCCCGTGCGCAAGGGGTACCCAGAGAGTTACGCGGTACCCCGTGCGCACGGGGGTCAAAAGACCCCGTGCGCACGGGTTACCCAGTAACTTTCTATTGCAACTTTCTGAGTACCACAGCACACACACTAGGTTCTTTTTAGGTGGTCGGAGTGCGAAGGGTAAGAGAGTAAGGCTCGGCAAAGGCATTCCCACATGACATTTATCCACACAAACCCCTCTTAATAGTGCGGTCTTTCCTACGACTCGAAGCAAACCAAAACTAAACCTTCGAAGCGTCGAAAAACCACGCCTTTGTCCTTTTTGAAGGGGGGGGGGTCGCACATCTCCATCGCGGGCACTTAGAACCGATAACCTGAGATAAACTTTAGCAACCGATATTAGTTCAACTAACCACATTGTCATCACACCAAAACATAGCATAAGTGCCATTAGCACTTTCAGCTTCTTCTAAGCAGGGCAGTCCAGCAATAGCTTCATTGTCTAGACGCATATGGGGAAAGACGCGCCCTTGATCATAGAGAACACAATAATAGTAATTGCGCTGTTGATAGCTCCAGAACCGGTCAGATGAAATTATTGGCTTGGAGTAGGGGTTCTTGTCACTATCAAAGAAAGTGTTGTGTGCAATGAAGCCATTTGCATTGAAAGATCCTGGTGAAGTTGCAGTACCTGGAATCCTTGGCAGCCTTGGCTTCGGCTTCTGACCTGAGGCCTGTGCTCTACATGATAGTCAAATTGCGGACCAGCAGCAGGCGGAGGAACCAGAATGGGCCAGCGGACGGTAACAAGCTGACCACGATCGTATGCTTGCTCAATGGTGTGAGGTCTTGGAGGTGGTACAGGAGCAGAGGCATTGTCTTCGAGCTGCAGATTTTCTTCAGGTGCAACATTGGCTTCAGGCACCGTATTCGCTTTAGGTGCCACATTAGCTTCAGCCATGACAATGTCATTGGCTTCAGTAGTGTTGTGGGTGGCCGCCTTAGTGTTTTCAGCCTCCACTTGAGTAGCTGGAGGGTCAGGCACAGACTCGTTCTCCTCGAGAAGAGTTTCTTGCTTGGTAGGGGGTGTTGCAACTCGCTCTTCTTCTTGACGGGATTCTGGTGGTTCTTGTTGATCATCGGCTGATGCAGTCGGAATGTCTTCAACAGCTTTTGCTTTAGACTCAGAGATATTCACAGTTGGAGTGGTGTCAAGGAACACTTGTCGTGCCACTGAGTTGTGTTGCTCTTCTCCTTCTGGAACGCTCGATAGAGTGACTTGTGGCCTTGGTCCTTTGTGAAGCCTGCGGAGTGCGGGCGGCGCCTTTGGAGAGGGAGTCGGCTGGACCACAAAGTCATCATCTTGAGGCACCGGAGTGGTGGCTTGAGGCGGGGGAGTACTTGGTGATTCTTGACGGGGGGGAGTCTTGAGGGCGATCAACCCAAGACTCATCCTGATCAATTGGCATCAGAGGACGACCAATGCTGATGAGTTCGTTGTTCGTCAGAACAGGCGATGATACCATTTGGTGCTCAATCTGAGGAAGGACTTCATCATCTTCTACATTGTCATGATGACCAATGTCTTCAGCTTCAGGAGTTGGAACGTCTTCAGCTTCAGGAGCCTCTGTGGAAGCAGGATCATGAACTATTAAGTGACGCTCTCGGTGTTAGGACGCAGGACGAGCAAATGGGATTGGCTCAACGACAAGGGGCTCTGTGCGAGCAGCCTGATCTTTCTTCTTTGTCTTTCTCTTCTTGGTCGGTGGAGCATCGTCAGTGGTGTTCTTGCTCTTGCGCTTTCGGGCTTCGGCTTCAGCTGCCCTTGTTTTCTTTAGTTTTGAAGCAGCTGTGGGGACCTTAGGCTTCATGCCTGTCATACTGGTAGGGAAGACAATGCTTGGAGTTTCCTGCCTTGATGCTTCAGCTTGGGCCACAACATGCTTCTTCTTCTTCTTGGCAGCTATTCTGGGGTCGATACCAGGGCGCCCTAGAGCCTTGCGCTTTTCTGCTTCATTGTGAGCTTGAACACTTTTCTCCGCAAAGTACTTCATTTTCTCTCTTGAACCTTTTGCTTCCTGGCGTTTCTGGTGAAACTGCACCTTGAGCTCAAGTTTTTAGTAGCAAAGTAATATGATAGTGATGGTAACGATAACAAAAGAGTAAGGAAAGCAAAGTAATGTTTTTGGTATTTTGTAGTGATTGTAACAATAGCAACGGGAAAGTAAATAAGCGTAAACCAGTATATGGAAAGCTCGTAGGCATCGGATCAATGATGGATAATTATGCCGGATGTGGTTCATCATGTAACAGTCATAACATAGGGTGACACAGAACTAACTCCAATTCGTCAATGTAATGTAGGCATGTATTCCGAATATAGTCATACGTGCTTATGGAAAAGAACTTGCATGACATCTTTTGTCCTACCCTCCCGTGGCAGCGGGGTCCTAATGGAAACTAAGGGATATTAAGTCCTCCTTTTAATAGAGAACCGGAACAAAGCATTAGCACATAGTGAATACATGAACTCCTCAAACTACGGTCATCACCGGTGAGTATCCTGATTATTGTCACTTCGGGGTCAACGGATCATAACACATAATAGGTGACCATAGGATTGCAAGATAGGATCAAGAACTCTCATATATTGATGAAAACATAATAGGTTCAGATCTGAAATCATGGCACTCGGGCCCTAGTGACAAGCATTAAGCATAGCAAAGTCATAGCAACATCAATCTCAGAACATAGTGGATACTAGGGATCAAACCCTAACAAAACTAACTCGATTACATGATAAATCTCATCCAACCCATCACCGCCCAGCAAGCCTACGATGGAATTACTCACGCACGGCGGTGAGTGAGGGAGTCCTGGATTAGGGGGTCTCCGGACAGCCGGACTTTCTCCATTGGCCGGATTGTTAGACTATGAAGATACAAGATTGAAGACTTCATCTCGTGTCCGGATGGGACTCTACTTGGCGTGGAAGGCAAGCTAGGCAATACGGATATGGATATATCCTCCTTTGTAACCGACCTTGTGTAACCCTAACCCTCTCCGGTGTCTATATAAACCGAAGGGTTTTAGTCCGTAGCACAACAACCACAAAATACAATCATACCATAGGCTAGCTTCTAGGGTTTAGCCTCTCTGATCTCGTGGTAGATCTACTCTTGTACTACCCATATTATCAATATCAATCACGCAGGACGTAGGGTTTTACCTCCATCAAGAGGGCCCGAACCTGGGTAAAACATCGTGTCCCCTGCCTCCTGTTACCATCCGGCCTAGACGCACAGTTCGGGACCCCCTACCCGAGATCCGCCAGTTTTGACACCGACATTGGTGCTTTCATTGAGAGTTCCTCTGTGTCGTCGCCATTAGGCTTGATGGCTCCTACTATCATCGATAGGGATGCGGTCCAGGGTGAGACTTTTCTCCCCGGACAGATCTTCGTATTCGGCGTCTTTGCACTGCGGGCTAATTCGCTTGGCCATCTGGAGCAGATTGAAAGCTACGCCCCTGGCCATTAGGTCAGATTTGGAAGTTTGAACTACACGGCCGACATCCGCGGAGACTTGATCTTCGACGGATTCGAGCCACAGCCGGGCGCGCTACACTGTCATGATGGGTATGACCTAGCTCTGCCGCCGAACAGTACCCCAGAGGCCGCACCCGCATCAGCTCCGACCCTTAGCTCGGAGCCAACTGCGCTAGTCGAGGACGGGTGGTTAGACACCGCCTCAGGGGCTGCAGTCTCAACAGCGATCGAGACGAACACCAGCCTAACCCTCTGCGCAACCCGTGACTCCAAGGTGCCGGACTCTTTTTCGGACTCCGAACCATCCGCGCCCCTGCCAATCGAATCCGATTGGGCGACGATCATGGAATTCACCGCCGCGGATATCTTTCAGCACTCGCCCTTCGGCGACATTCTGAATTCACTAAGGTCTCTCTCTTTGTCAGGAGAGCCCTGGCCGGATTATGGCCAACAGGATTGGGATGCGGACAATGAAGAAATTCGACACCCACCCACCACCCACTTCGTAGCCACTGTCAATGATTTAACCGACATGCTCGACTTTGACTCCGAAGACATCGACGGTATGGACGACGATGTAGGAGACGAACATGAACCATCACCTATAGGGCACTGGAAAGCCACCTCATCATATGACATATACATGGTGGATACACCCAAAGAAGGCAATGGCGACGGGATAGCGGAGGATGACCCCTCCAAGAAGCAACCCAAACACAAACGTCAGCGGCGCCGCTCTAAGTCCCGCCAAAGCAAAAGTGGTGATACCGGCACAGGAGATAATAACACCCCGGATAGTGCCGAAGACAACAACAAACCCCTCCAGCAAGATTTAGAGCAGGAGGATGGAGGAACCAGCTCTCCTGAGAGAGCGGCAGACGGAGAGGAGGAGGATGACAATCACATACCCCCCTCCGAAGACGAGGCAAGCCTCGACGACGATGAATTCGCCGTACCAGAGGATCCCGTCGAACAAGAGCGCTTCAAGCGCCGGCTTATGGCCACAGCAAATAGCCTGAAGAAAAAGCAGCAACAGCTTCAAGTTGATCAAGATCTGCTAGCTGACAGATGGACTGAAGTCCTCGCGGCCGAGGAATATAAACTCGAGCGCCCCTCCAAGAGTTACCCAAAGTGCATGTTACTACCCCGACTGGAGGAAGAAGCGTATGCTACGTCTGATCGGCCACCTCGTGGCCGCGATAGAGAGGCATTCCAGCCAAAAGCTCAGCCTCTGCCCCGACGTCATTCAAATAAAAAGGCATGGGGAGATACGCCAGACCTGCGAGACATATTGGAGGATAAAGCAAAGCATGCAAGATCGATCTACGGATCACGAGGACACACTACTCTGCGAGATGATAAACGTCACGCCGGATACAGTAAAAGCAAATCCGGCCGGGCCGAACACAGCGGGCAAGACCCATTCGAGCTGCGTCGCGACATAGCCCAATACAAAGGCGCCGCACACCCCTTATGCTTCACAGATGAAGTAATGGAACATCAATTCCCAGAAGGTTTCAAACCTGTGAATATTGAATCGTATGACGGCACAACAGATCCCGCAGGATGGATTGATGATTTCCTCCTCCACATCCACATGGCCCGCGGTGATGACTTACACGCCATCAAATACCTCCCACTAAAGCTCAAAGGACCAGTGCGGCATTGGCTTAACAGCTTGCCAACGGACTCCATTAGCTGTTGGGAAGATCTGGAAGCCGCATTCCTCGACAACTTTCAGGGCACTTATGTGCGACCACCAGACGCCGATGACTTGAGCCACATAATTCAGCAGCCAGAAGAGTCGGCCAGGCAATTCTGGACTCGATTCCTTACAAAGAAAAATCAGATCGTTGACTGTCCGGATGCAGAGGCCTTAGCGGCTTTCAAACACAACATCCGAGATGAATGGCTAGCCCGACACCTTGGTCAGGAAAAGCAAAAATCTATGGCAGCCCTCACGACGCTCATGACCCGCTTTTGTGCGGGAGAAGACAGCTGGCTAGCTTGCAGTAATAACATATCAAAGAACCATGGTACCTCAGATACCAAGGACGGCAATAGCAGGTCACGTTGCAACAAACATAAGCGCTGCATTAACAGCGAAAATACCGAGGATACGGCAGTCAAGGCTGGATTCAAAGGCTCTAAACCCGGTCAGCGGAAAAAAACATTCAAACAAAGTACGCCGGGTCCGTCCAGCTTGGACCGTATACTAGATCGCTCGTGTCAAATAATCGGCACCCCAGACAAGCCAGCCAATCACACCAACAGGGATTGTTGGGTGTTCAAGCAGGCCGGCAAGTTAATTGCCGAAAACAAGCACAAGGGGCCGCATAGCGATGACGAGGAGGAGCCCCGGCGGCCGCACACTGGAGGACAGAAGAGGTTTCCCTCGCAAGTGCGGACGGTGAACATGATATACGCAACCCATATCCCCAAGAGGGAGCGGAAGCGTGTGCTCAGGGTCGTATATGCGTTGGAGTCAGTCGCCCCAAAGTTCAACCCTTGGTCCTCATGTCCGATCACCTTCGATCGCAGGGACCACCCCACTAGTATCTGTCATGGCGGATTCGCCGCACTGGTCCTAGACCCAATCATCGACGGATTTTACCTCACTCGAGTCCTTATGGACGGCGGCAGCAGCCTGAACCTGCTTTATCAGGACACAGTGCGCAAAATGGGTATAGACCCCTCAAGGATCAAACCCACAAAAACGACCTTTAAGGGCATCATTCTAGGTGTAGAGGCCCATTGCACAGGCTCAATTACACTGGAAGTGGTCTTCGGATCCCCGGATAACTTCCGAAGCGAAGAGTTAATCTTCGATATAGTCCCGTTCCGCAGTGGTTATCACGCGCTGCTCGGGCGAACCGCATTTGCTAGATTCAATGTGGTACCGCATTATGCATACCTCAAGCTCAAGATGCCAGGACCTTGCGGAGTTATTACAGTCAATGGAAACACAGAGCGCTCTCTCCGAACAGAGGAGCACACCGCAGCCCTCGCACCAGAAACGCAAAGCAGCCTCTCAAGGCAATCAACCAGTTCAGCGCTTCACAGCCCGGACACCTTCAAGCGCGCTCGGGGCAATCGGCAAATAGACCGCCTGGCGCGATCTGAGCTCGCGTAGCAATACGGCGGCCACCCCAATCCCAGCCCAGCGGCGAAACTCGTGCCACGCGTACATAATTACGCATTAAAAATACCATGGGCACAGGTGGGGAGAGGGGCACAACTGCAGCACGCCCCAAGACGCAGCCTAAACCGCACTAGGGGCTTCCTGTTCGGTTATTTTTCTTTTTCTTTCACGACCTTAATCTCTGGAAACACTGTCCGGCAGCACTATTGTCGAACACATGATGCAGCAACCAAGGAGGCAGACAGCTACGTTATACCACGGAATTCCCAGGTTGATTACAATAACGAGTGAAATATTCAATTTAATATCATTCCTCAGCTTGCCCTTGGAAGGGACATAGTCCTACTCTTTGCTTATCGCACTATCTGTATCACTCTACTTTAACGCAATTTTTTAATAAACAATGCATGACATTACGACTATTATCGCATTCTTGTTATATATATATATATGTGTGTGTGTGTGTGCGTGTGTGTTCATTAATGACGCCTTGCAACCATACACTATGGTACAGCTAATACACCAGGGGCTTACGTACCCCACAATGCGGTGTGAAAAGTCTGAACACTTTCACAAGTGCGGCACTGTCACATCCCTAGCTTCTGGTGTTGCCTAGTGTTGCATCTTGCTTGCATCATGTTTAAATTTCTGAAATTTGAATTGAGGATTGTTGAAACCTCAGAAATCTGATTAAAAGAAGGGCAAGCACCCTTTAAATAACATTTTGTGAATCCAAAATGCCCTAAAAATAGTTTTGTGAATTTTGGCAAGAGTTATATATCAAACCAAAATTCTGGAACATTTTTAAGGAATTATTCGGTCTCTGAATTTAAATCAATAATCTATTTGAATTTGGGGATATATTCATAATATATAATGAATATATTTTCAAATCTTTGAAATGTTTTATTTACTTTTGGAATAGTCCAGAGAGATAACATAAAATATCTCAGAGTGTTTTGGCACTGTTTTGAATTCATTTTGAATTTTGAATCAGTGGCAAAATGTATTAATAAAAACAAAAGAAAACAGAGATAAAATTAGAAAAGGTAACAGAAATAAAAGAGAGGAACCTTACCGTGCAGCCCACCACTGTAGTGGCCTACTGGCCAAAGCCAGCCTGGCCCACCAGGGGCAGCGCTGTCTTCTTCCTCCTGCCAGGAGGAGAAGCAGTTGCGTGCCCGATGCGCACGCGAGCCGCGCTGGCTCCTCCCTGCCTGCGTGCCCCCCTCGACTGCCTGGTCACTGCCACGCACACCCCCTGACCCCCTCGTCCTCTCCCCTCTCTTCCTGGACCTCTTTCCCCTCCTCTGGCTCCCTCTCCCTCTCTTCTCGAGCGCACCAGAGGGCGCCGCCGTGCTCTACCACGGCCACCGGCCACCCCACGCCTCGCCGACGCGCCAAGAAGCCCCGCCTCATTCTCCTCTTCCTCCTCACCAAGGCGGAGGGCGCCGGAAGCCCTGTGATGCCGCCAACGTCATCTTCTTCCTCGCCGGTCGCCGGAGATCCTCCTTGCTGCCCCGACTGCTCCGGACCGTCTCCGAGCTCGCTGACCTCCCCGTCCGACTCGCCGTGAGCCTCCGACCCTTCCCATCCCTCTCTTCTTCCCCGTAGGCCTCCGTAGCCACCGGACCGCCTACGCCCGAACCCGCCGCCACCTGCGCTCGCCGCCGGCGCGACTCCGGCGACCAAATGGTCCATCCAACGCGTCCAACCCACTCACCGCATCGTGTAGACCACGTAGGAGCTGGCCCCGTTCTTCTAGAGCCACCGCAACGACGAGTTTGGCCTCGCCCAAACTCCGGCAGCCGCAAGGCTCGTCGCCGGCGTCGATTCCGGCTGTCCCGGGCCCGACAACCACCACCACTCGACGCACCGTCGCGCCAGCTTTCCAGAGAGCCCAGCCAAGCTTCGAACGAGGCACCACAGCTCGACTCCGAGCACCTCCGCCGCGCTTGGCCATCGCCGGCGGCCTAACTCCAGCGAAGCCGGCGTGGCGATGTCATTAGCCTCTAATGACGCCTTAACTAACACCCTAGTGCCACTGCCGTGTGGGCCCCAGTGCCAAAATTAATTAGTTTAATTTCTGTTTAGATTAGTGCTAATCTTGCGGACCCCACATGTCAGCTTTGACTTTGGTCAAGTCAACATTGACCGACCCCACACGTCAGTGACTCATGCCAGCATTGTGTCACTGACCAGTGGACCCCACTGGTCAGGTTTGACCTAGACCGCTGTTGTTGACTTGCTGATGCAGGCATGACGCAGTGCTGACACAATAAGTCATTTCTAGATTAAAAATAATTCAGAAAATTCCAGAAAATTGCCGAAACTTCTAAAAATCATAGAAATTCAATCATAACTCCAAATGAAATAAATTATATATGAAAAATTATCAGAAAAATTCAAGGAATCCATCTGTACCATTCTCATGCATGTTTGAACAATTTTTGTCCTCTGTTTTGGACAAAACAAATAAAGGACATTTAAATAATCATATATGGAGTTGGAATTTGAATCTTGTATTCAAACCAACTTCATTTAAATCATAACTAGATGCATTAGCTCAAATCACAGCATATTGCCATGTCATGATCATGCATCATATTGTCGCATATTCATTGATTGTGTTCTTCTCTTTTGCTGGTGTTTGTCCCCCTTCAGTAGACGACGTTCCGATGATGTGATCGATGACACCGATGAAGAGCTATAATATCTTCAGAAGTGCCAGGCAAGCAAAAACCCCTTGTTCATTCCGATACAATCCCACTCTCCCGCTCCTTCTCTCTTTTACTGCATTAGGACAACACGATTCCTCTGTTACTTGCTGCGGTAGTTGAACCCCTTATCCTCTGCATGACATGTCATTGCCACAGTAAATAGATGAAACCCACTAGCATGAGTAGGAGTTGTTTGAGCCCTGATGTGCCTACTCATTCATGCTTGTTTGTCATGCCTGCTACTGCTTAGAGTTGAGTCAGGTCTGATTCATCGGGGATGAATCGGAGGTGTGTAACATGTCCTACTGTTGAGAGCTAAGTGTGTGAACACGATTTGGTAAAGGTAGCGGTGAGAGGCCATGTAGGAGTACATGGTGGGTTGTCTCATTGAAGCCGTCCTTAGGAACTGAGTTCTGTGTTTGTGATCCATGAAACAGTTACTACCATGCACTGGGCCCGAAACCAATGGACCCTCTCGGCTTCTTGATCACCCTGTCCTCTGTCCAGGAGTTGCAACTACTTTCTGGTGTTTATAGGATATGTGTTGGCGGCCGTGCATAGCACTGGCCCTAGGGGTGGGCTATGATGCGGTAGATACACCATGGCACGGTGTACCGGGCGCCCGTTTGGTGTCTCGGGAACCCTGTTCACATCGTTCGGGGCCGTATGCGGAAACCTCGGCCGGACTCCCTGCGGATGGAACCTGGATAGGCGATAAACCTGGACTAGAGACTTGAGTGTTTAGGTAGGCCGTGGCTGACACCCTCGTTGGGTTTCCGCTTGAAGGTTGCCGAGTACATGTCGTGTAAACGGCGGTAAGTGGTGAGAGCGTGTGTGAAGAAGTACACCCCTGCAGGGTTAACATCATCTATTCGAATAGCCGTGTCCGCGGTAAAGGACTTCTGGGTTGCCTATAATAGTTCATAGACAAGTGAAAGTGGATACTTTAAAACTCGCAAGATAAGTGTGAGTGCTATGGATGGCCTTCTCGTAGGGAGACGGGAGCGGATCCATAGTGGTGTATTGAATGGTGAATATGTGGACTCGTGTGCGCCACCTCAAAAGAGTTGCTTGCAGTCGTAGTTCAGGTTAGCCACTGAGTCAAAGCTGGCTTGCTGCAGTTAAACTCCACCCCCCTTGTTGATACTGATGCATATGTAGCTAGTTCTGATGTAAGTCTTGCTGAGTACCTTTGTACTCATGTTTGCGTAATTTATGTTTTTCAGAGAGATTTCAGTCTCGCTAGTAGTTACGCGTGGACTTCGACGTTTAGCCTGATACCTCAACTATGATCTTGTGCCCTCGGCAAGATCTGGTAGATAGTCAGGCTTGTCTGCCTTTTCCATTTATAGATGTCTGTACTCAGACATGTTAAGCTTCCACATGTGCTCTGATTGTATGCTATGATTGTTGGGTCATGAGACCCATGTTTGTAATATCTCGCTCCTCGGAGCCTAATGAATAAATACTCTGAGTCGTAGAGTCTTGTTGTGATGCCATGTTGTACTGCACATATTGAGCATATTGTGTGTATGATTGAAATGCTTGGTATGTGTGGGATCCAACAACCTAGTTGTTTATCCTTAGTAGCCTCTCTTATGGGGAAATGTAGTCTTGTGCTTCCATGAGCCATAGTAGTCCGCTACAGCCCGGTTCACCGGAGTCCTGCTAGCCCAGCACTACTGCTCAGGACACTTGACTGGCCTGCATGTGTTTCACTTCGTTCCTATGTCTGTCCCTTCGGGGAAATGTCACGCAGTGACATCCAGAGTCCTGTTAGCCCAGTGCTACAGCCCGGATTCACACGCGGCTGATCGACATGCTCGATGTTGATTCATGTATGCCTGTTCCCGTAAGTTAGTGCCACTTTGGGTTCACGACTAGTCATGTCGGCCCGGGTTCTCTGTCATATGGATGCTAGCGACACTATCATATACGTGAGCCAAAAGGCGCAAACGGTCCCGGCCATGGTAAGGCAACAACCGTGGAAATACCGTGCGTGAGGCCGCAAAGTGATATGAGGTGTTACCGGCTTGATCGATGTGACTTGGAATCGGGGTCCTGACAGCGTTGGTATCAGAGCCGAACTGCCTGTAGGTTCGTTGAGCCAAACTGGTCGATGTCGAGTCTAGAAATGCTTTAGTTATATGTAGGGGAATTGATTGTGGGAGGGAACGTAAGGATCTTTTACTCCTTTACCTCATGACCTTCTGATCTGAGTCATCTTATCTTTCTACAGGGTTAAGAACTAGGCTTCTCTTTTATCACTCAGGATGACGTGTTACTAAACCGTAGTTGCCTAGGATTGTTGGATTTAAGCCTTAGTCCAGTTTCTACTACCTCCGTGTGATGACAGTTGATCTCAGAATCATGATATTGTGATGTTGAGTGGTTATGCCACCATTTTGCAGGATGTCTCAAATCTTCTTGAGCATTTACAGCCGTTATGCTGTCCGAGTCATCCCAGGTTTCTAAGTAGTCTGATGCATTTGCAAACCCTTCCTCTTGTTCCTGATGTCCATTTGGGCCGGATTAATCACACTGATCGGTGAGTTGAGGTAGTCTGTTGCCTCGACATATATGTTGGATCTATTATCATGACCCAAGGTGTTTTAGGGAGTCACCTAGTAATCTAGCCATATTTTGTGTTCCGGTGTGATGATTCTGGCCATCATTCTTGAAAGCATCCCGTGATGCCATTTAGTAGTAGATATTCTATTCCTGGGTTTTTGAACCCGAGATTCACCCTACTTCATGTTGTTAGTATTTGCTAGTTCCCTTAAGATATTAGTAACCTTTGCGATAGTCCTCGAGGTCCGTGGTATTTCCTTCTTCCAGATACCATGAACCATTAAGACAGAAGTTCTTTGAACCAAAAGATCACTATTAGAGTACTCCTGAGGAGTTCTCCATCCATAATTGTGATTCTGCCAGTTCTACCTTTCTGCATGGGTTATCCGGAAGAAAAATGTTGAACTCGTTCGACATACTAACCCATGAATCCACAACTCAAAATGTTATATGCTCCTTGAGTTGTCCATTCTCAGTTGTATTCCGACCATCATCTATAAATTGATAATCAGGAATAGTTGTGCATTCGTGTTCATCGATGCCTGTTATTCTTGTGGTCCGTCAAGCCATTCTATTTTAGAATTACTAGGAGAAACAAACTCCAGTATCTCATCCATATCCAGGATTGGGTCAAAGTAGTTGTGTTCTGCAGATCAAATGCCCATCCAGCTTTTGCTCTGTTCTACCCTGGAGTATTACCCCTTTTATGTCAGGATCGTCATGAGAATTGCACCATCTCTCATGAATTCTTGACGCAGTGATACTTCTTGCCATCATTTTTCATTCCTCGGTCCCGTGTTGTCGCAACCGGAATGTCGGCAAGTGAACCATGATGTGTGAAATCAATACTCCTAGCAACTGTGTTGCTCGGTAGTTAATGGACACTAATATCATTCTTAGCGTGTTGGTTATTGAAACACTATTCTAGGCTTGATCGTGCTACCTTGTCCTTATTTCCGGTGCACTCTTCGATCAATGAGTTCCCTTGCTTATTATTCATATCGTCTTGCTCTGAAAAGCAAGATTGTTCTCGAGCTTAGTAACATATCGGTGGTTTGTGATGTTCCGAATATCTTCTCGGAAGTATTACCGGGTTGTCACCTGACCGCTATGTTGAGTTCGTGATCATGCTGGTTTTTCCTCCAAACCACCCATTCTCTAAGAATCTGTGTTGGATACCCCTGAGCTAGTTGGTTAAGCTAAACAATAGCTTGGAGAGTTGGAAGATAAAAGGTTGTCTGACTTAGATCATGTTAAGGGATATCTTTTATGTGTGTGTGTTGAAGAAAGATGACATCTTCATCGATTGATCCTCGTGATCAACTGTCGGTGCTATTGTCTTAACCAATCCTTGATTTGAGTATGGGCTAGCGTCAAATCAAATCAGAACCAACGATATTTGTAATGTTGTCTTACTCGTGGTTGTTCCTCGAGCATACACCATTATATCTTTTGGGTTTGACTAATGCTAACACCTTGTTCACATGATTGTGGAGTTCCATTTACACGGAAACCTGGATGAATTGTTGCTGAGCCCATCGACAACATCTTGGTCTCCTCCATGATTTGGTTGAACATTACACCAGTGTTGGAAACTTGTGTAAGCATTTTCTTCATGACCCATTCGTGAAGCATATGTTTGGACGAAAGAAGTGAGTCCCTCTAATTCATGTGCACTTGATGCAAGTTGCCGCCATGAATTTGAGAAGGCTTGTTTTACCTCCTCTGGAATCATCCCAAGTCAGTCATGCACGTGCGAAGTATTCTATGGTCTGATAGACTGATCATCTTCATTCCATACGTATCCCTAGCACACCAAGCCACTGATTGATTTGTTCAAGAAGAAGGAGTTCCTTCATAAGAGCTAGTCATGACTTATGTTAGGACTTCGTTATCCTCGATGATGGTTCCCAATCTGAACTCGATAGTGTTTTACTATAAGACTACTATGTGGTCATGCTTGTCTAGGACAGCATGTTCACATATGTTAGCAGGACCAGCTCATGTTCTGGAGCTTTCTATTGTAGCTCATTTCCCGAGAATCTCGCAACGTCATCTCGTCAATTTGTGTTGCAAACTTTCACTTTTCTTTCTAGATTCGAGGAGTCTGGAATATCCTGACACCAACCAGATCTGAATCTCAGGCAGATATGATGGTTGGAACGTGTCCCAAGAATTATAATATTGGTCTCTCGGTAACCCGGTATCATGGATGTCATGGCCAACCCACCTAGCCGGAAGGTCTATTATTGTAATATCTTGGTTGAAGAAGTTGGCCACCTCCCCATGAGGATTTCGTAGGATTTACCTCCGTAGTTAATCCTTACGGATTCTTGTGCTCCCGAAGTCCGACCTTTTACTTGATGTTCTAGATATCAAACCAAATCTATGAATGGATTACTCTAGCACATCAAGGAGAACATTAGAGGCGGACTGCTAAATGTCTCTCGGTCGATCGTCCAGATTCTGTTCCCTTAGCCTCGCTAAGGGAAGATCTGAGAAGGTGTTATCTTACTTTGTATCCGCATCATCCATCACTAGTCATCATGGTAGTATGTCGTGTTGCCAGGATCCTTGCCACGGATGTTGGTAGAACCTTGATGAATATGGAAATGCTCAAGTTCTTGAGAGCACGTGTGAGCAAAATCATCCCTTGCGTTGTCTTCAACAAGGTAGTCCACATCATCCATCCTAGTCCGAGTATGCCATCCCTTCGAGCTATCTCAAACGATCAATTGTAAATTGCCTTAAGCTGGTATGAAGAATTTCAATGATCTCTGAATCAAAAGTAATTCTTTTTGCCACTTAAGGGAATATTTCTGCGAGTCACCTTCCTTAAGATGTCTTGTTATGGTATCATGGCAATTATCTCCTCGCTACTTTGAAACCATGCACCATCCTACTTAAGCGTGGAATTGTTGCCTACCAAATTTGAACCTTTATCATCCGCTTCTTTCCATCACCCCTGATGAGTGTTTCGTGCCTCAGCTCAAGAGATGTTTTATATCTCACTCCATGAGTTGATCTTGAGTGCTCGATCTCCGAGGAGATCGATTCCTGTAGAATTTCTTTCTGCCGTCATCATGCTGGATGAAGATCCCGAAAGCAAAGACGTCAAGATCAAGATGACACAATGAATCAACATCTTCGGGAAGGGGAGTTGGATCGAGAAGACTGCGATAGTTTTGTGACCCCCCTTCCTTCTTACCTCACGACTTGAATCTCGGGACGAGATTCTTGTTTAGTAGGGGTGAGCTGTCACATCCCTAGCTTCTGGTGTTGCCTAGTGTCGCATCTTGCTTGCATCATATTTAAATTTCTAAAACTTGAATTCAGGATTGTTGAAACCTCAGAAATCTGATTAAAAGAAGGGCAAGCACCCTTTAAATAGCATTATGTGAATCCAAAATGCCCTAAAAATAGTTTTGTGAATTTTGGCAAGAGTTATATATCAAACCAAAATTCTGGAACATTTTTAAGGAATTATTTGGTCTCTGAATTTAAATCAATAATCTATTTGAATTTGGGGATATATTCATAATATATAATGAATATATTTTCAAATGCTTTGAAATGTTTTTTGTACTTTTGGAATAGTCCAGAGAGGTAACATAAAATATCTTAGAGTGTTTTGGCACTGTTTTGAATTCATTTTGAATCAATGGCAAAATGTATTAATAAAAACAAAACAAAACAGAGATAAAATTAGAAAAGGTAACAGAAATAAAAGAGAGGAACCTTACCGTGCAGCCCACCACTGTAGTGGCCTACTGGCCAAAGCCAGCCCGGCCCACCAGGGGCAGCGCTGTCTTCTTCCTCCTGCCAGGAGGAGAAGCAGCTGCGTGCCCGATGCGCAGGCGAGCCGCGCTGGCTCCTCCCTGCCTGCGTGCCCCCCCTCGACTGCCTAGTCGCCGCCACGCACACCCCCGACCCCCTCGTCCTCTCCCCTCTCTCCCTGGACCTCTTTCCCCTCCTCTGGCTCCCTCTCCCTCTCTTCCGAGCGCACCAGAGGGCGCCTCCGTGCTCTACCACGGCCACCGGCCACCCCACGCCTCGCCGACGCGCCAAGAAGCCCCGCCTTGTTCCCCTCTTCCTCCTCACCAAGGCGGAGGGCGCCGGAAGCCCTGTGATGCCGCCAACATCATCTTCTTCCTCGCCGGTCGCCGGTGATCCTCCTTGCCGCCCCGACTGCTCCGGACCGTCTCCGAGCTCGCTGACCTCCCCGTCCGACTCATCGTGAGCCTCCGACCCTACCCATCCCTCTCTTCTTCCCCGTAGGCCTCCGTAGCCACCGGACCGCCTATGCCCAAACCCGCCACCGCCTGTGCTCGCCACCGACGCGACTCCGGCGACCAAATGGTCCGCCCGACGCGTCCAACCCACTCACCGCATCGTGTAGATCACGTAGGAGCTAGCCCCGTTCTTCCAGAGCCACCGCAACGACGAGTTCGGCCTCGCCTGAACTCCGGCAGCCGCAAGGCTCGTCGCCGGCGTCGATTCCGGCTGTCCCAGGCCCGACAACCACCACCACTCGATGCACCACCGGGCCAGCTTTCCGGAGAGCCCAGCCAAGCTTCGAATGAAGCACCACAGCTCGACTCCGAGCACCTCCGCCGCGCCTGGCCATCGCCGGCGGCCTAACTCCGGTGAAGCCGACATGGCGATGTCATTAGGCTCTAATGAAGCCTTAACTAACACCCTAGTGCCACTGCCGTGTGGGCCCCGACGCCAAAATTAATTACTTTAATTTCTGTTTAGATTAGTGTTAATCTTGCGGACCCCACGTGTTAGCTTTGACTTTGGTCAAGTCAACATTGACCGACCCCACACGTCAGTGACTCATGCCAGCATTGTGTCACTAACCAGTGGACCCCACTGGTCAGGTTTGATCTAGACCGCTGCTGTTAACTTGTTGACGCAGGCATGACGTAGTGCTGACGCAATAAGTCATTTCTAGATTAAAAATAATTCAGAAAATTCCAGAAAATTGCCTAAACTTCTAAAAATCATAGAAATTCAACCGTAACTCCAAATGAAATAAATTATATATGAAAAATTATTAGAAAAATTCAAGGAATCCATTTGTACCATTTTCATGCATGTTTGAACAATTTTTGTCCTCTGTTTTGGACAAAACAAATAAAGGACATTTAAATAATCATATATGGAGTTGGAATTTGAATCTTGTATTCAAACCAACTTCATTTAAATCATAACTAGATGCATTAGCTCAAATCACAGCATATTGCCATGTCATGATCATGCATCATATTGTCGCATATGCATTGATTGTGTTCTTCTCTTTTGCCGGTGTTTGTTCCCCTTCAGTAGACGACATTCCGACGATGTGATCGATGACACCGATGAAGAGCTATAATATCTTTAGAAGTGCCAGGCAAGCAAAACCCCCTTGTTCATTTCGATACAATCCCACTCTCCCACTCCTGCTCTCTTTTACTGCATTAGGACAACACGATTCCTCTGTTACTTGCTGCGGTAGTTGAACCCCTTATCCTCTGCATGACATGTCATTGCCACAGTAAATAGATGAAACCCACTAGCATGAGTAGGAGTTGTTTGAGCCCTGATGTGCCTACTCATTCATGCTTGTTTGTCATGCCTGCTACTGCTTAGAGTTGAGTCAGGTCTGATTCATCGGGGATGAATCGGAGGTGTGTAACATGTCCTACTGTTGAGAGCTAAGTGTGTGAACACGATTTGGTAAAGGTAGCGGTGAGAGGCCATGTAGGAGTACATGGTGGGTTGTCTCATTGAAGCCGTCCTTAGGAACCGAGTTCTGTGTTTGTGATCCATGAAACAGTTACTACCACGCATTGGGCCCGAAACCAATGGACCCTCTCGGCTTCTTGATCACCCTTGTCCTTTGTCCAGGAGTTGCAACTAGTTTCTGGTGTTTATAGGATATGTGTTGGCGGCCGTGCATAGCGCTGACCCTAGGGGTGGGCTATGATGCGGTAGATACACCGTGGCACGGTGTATCGGGCGCCCATTTGGTGTCTCGGGAACCCTGTTCACATCGTTCGGGGCCGTATGTGGAAACCTCGGCCGGACTCCCTGCGGATGGAACCTGGATAGGTGATAAACCTGGACTAGAGACTTGAGTATTTAGGTAGGCCGTGGCCGACACCCTCGTTGGGTTTCTGCTTGAAGGTTACCGAGTACATGTCATGTAAACAGCGGTAAGTGGTGAGAGCGTGTGTGAAGAAGTACACCCCTGCAGGGTCAACATCATCTATTCGAATAGACGTGTCCGCGGTAAAGGACTTCTGGGTTGCCTATAACAGTTCATAGACAAGTGAAAGTGGATACTTTAAAACTCGCAAGATAAGTGTGAGCGCTATGGATGGCCTTCTCGTAGGGAGACGGGAGCGGATCCATAGTGGTGTATTGAATGGTGAATATGTGGACTCGTGTGCGCCACCTCAAAAGAGTTTCTTGTAGTCGTAGTTCAGGTTAGCCACTGAGTAAAAGCTGGCTTGCTGCAGTTAAACTCCACCCCCCCTTGTTGATACCGATGCATATGTAGCTAGTTCTGATGTAAGTCTTGCTGAGTACCTTTGTACTCATGTTTGCTTAATTTATGTTTTGCAGAGAGATTTCAGTCTCGCTAGTAGTTCCGTGTGGACTTCAACGTTTAGCTCGATACCTCAGCTATGATCTTGTGCCCTCGGCAGGATCTGGTAGATAGTCAGGCTTGTCTGCCTTTTCCAATTATAGATGTCTGTACTAAGACATGTTAAGCTTCCGCATGTGCTCTGATTGTATGCTATGATTGTTGGGTCATGAGACCCATGTTTGTAATATCTCGCTCCTCGGAGCCTAATGAATAAATACTCTGAGTCATAGAGTCTTGTTGTGATGCCATGTTGTACTGCACATATTGAGCATATTGTGTGTATGATTGAAATGCTTGGTATGTGTGGGATCCGACAACCTAGTTGTTTATCCTTGGTAGCCTCTCTTATGGGGAAATGTAGTCTTGTGCTTCCATAAGCCATAGTAGTCCGCTACAGCCTGGTTCACCGGAGTCCTGCTAGCCCAGCACTACTGCTCAGGACACTTGACTGGCCGGCATGTGTTTCACTTCGTTCCTGTGTCTGTCCCTTCAGGGAAATGTCACGCAGTGACATCCGGAGTCCTGTTAGCCTAGTGCTACAGCCCAGATTCACACGCTGCTGACCGACATGCTCGATGTTGATTCATGTATGCCTGTTCCTGTAAGTTAGTGCCACTTTGGGTTCATGACTAGTCATGTCGGCCCGGGTTCTCTGTCATATGGATGCTAGCGACACTATCATATACGTGAGCCAAAAGGCGCAAACGGTCCCGGCCATGGTAAGGCGACAACCGTGGAAATACCGTGCGTGAGGCCGCAAAGTGATATGAGGTGTTACCGGCTAGATCGATGTGACTTGGAATCGGGGTCTTGACAGGCACCCCAAACTTATAGCATTATATGCATCAGCTCCGAATCATGTCTTTGGTCAAATGTTGGGTTTGCCCGGATCCTATGTTTTGGTACCTTACGTTCCGCTCTATCGTCTAAGGTAGCGCTAGGAGAACTACTGCGATTGTGCCCCGGTTCTGGTGGGTTCAGCACCTCAATAGAGAAAGCTAAAACTGACTGTCATGATAAGGCGAGAGACTGGTCGCTGTTCGGCGAGGTTTTCAAGTCCCTAAAGACTTATGCCGCTTAGAGCGAGGGGCCGGCCCTGTCCGGCTTAAAGGCGTGTATCGTGCCCCGAATTCGGCCTTCCGAATACCAGGGGCTTCGCCGAAATTTAAAATTATAGAATTCTATGACAAAGTGAGAGTGATAAAGCATCATTAGTTCAGTTGCCTTGTTCGCTGTGTTGAGCACCTCCCTCGAAGGATCCAAACATGGGAACAAGAGTGCTCAGGTTTATCCCAAACACCCCAGCACTCGTGGCATGGGGGCAGAAGCCGAGGACTAGCCATCTCTCAGATTGGATTAACAGCCAAACAGAAGGTAATATTTTAAATTCCAACAAGCGTTGCACAGCGCATATGAAACAAGTTTTCATACATACAGGATAAAACGAGCAAGTCTCATTCAAATATTACATCTTTTGAACACTTGTCCGCGATGAGACGGACACCCGGCAGAACACCCTCATAGTACATCTTGGGGTGGCGGTGCTCCTTGCCCTCTGGCGGCCCCTCCTTGATCAACTTCACGGCGTCTAGCTTGACCCACTGCAATTTCACACGGGCGAAAGCCCGGCGTGCACCTTCAATGCAGACAGATCGCTTGACGACCTCCAGCCACGGGCAGGCATCCACAAGCCGCCTCACCAGGCCGAAGAAGCTGTTCGGAAGGGCGTCGCCAGGCCACAGCCGGACTATAAAGATCTTCATGGCCTGATCGGCCGCCTTATGTAGCTCGACCATCTGCTTCAGCTGGTCGCTCATTGGCACCGGATGTTCGGCCTCAGCATACTGAGACCAGAACAGCTTCTCCATCGAGCTTCCGTCCTCGGCCTAGTAAAAAATTGTGCGACATCGGACACACTGCGGGGCAAATCTGCGAATGCTCCTGAAGAGCTCCGGATCCGGGTAAGTAGTCGGTAATTTACTTTTACATGCTTGCTTTGCATATAGAAAGCCTTACCCGCCGCTATCTTCTTCATCGCGTCGATCTCTTGGAAGGCCTTTTGGGCTTCGGCCTTGGCACTTTTTACACTCTCGAGGGCCGCGGCAAGCTCAGACTCCCGCGTCTTGGAGTCAAGCTCCAACGCCTCGTGCTTCACCATAAGAGCCTGGAGCTCTTGCTGCACCTCGCCCACCCGAGCCTCGTGCTTCTCTCGCTCGGTGCGCTCCTTGGCCGCTTTATCTTCGGCCTTGGTTAGCGCTTGCTTCAGGGCCGCCACCTCGGTCGTGGCCCCTGGCAAACATACGATGATCCTGTCATTTTGCAATCGCGTCCTCTTTTATATATATATATACATAAGACAGGGTACTACTTACCCTTGTTCTCCTCGAGCTGCCTCTTGGCAAGGCCGAGCTCTTTCCTGGACCCCTCGAGGTCCTGCTTCAGTACGGCGACCTCCGCAGTTAGTGCGGCGGACGCCAGCAGCGAAGCCTACATATGCATATTGACACACTTATATTAGAGTCTTGCGATATTATTTGATCCTCTATTCGGCTTTTCTTTGTGAACACCGAACAAAGCATCAGGGGCTACTGTCTATGCGGTAATATTTCTACTACATTTTAAAACACTTACCTCGAAGCCTGTTAGAAGGCTGGCACAGGCTTCAGACAATTCGCTCTTGGCGGACCGAACCTTCTGGATCACCGCACTCATGATAGTGCGGTGCTCCTTGTCGATGGAAGCACTGCGAAGCGCTTCCAGCAGATTGTCCGGTGCCTCTGGATGGACAGAGGTCACCGGCACAGGCGTCTTGCCCTCTTAGAAGGAGGCCGCCTGCACGAGCCTGGAACCGCTGGAGGTTCCGGCGCGGTGTTCGGCTGAGGTCCGAACTCGGAGCTCTCAGGGGCCCCGTCCCCTCGGCTCCCAGAGTCCGGAAGGTCGCCTTGAGGCGCCTCCGGGACTGTCTCCCCTCGATCCGGTGCCTCTTGAGACAACACCTCGGCGTCGTCGGCAGGATGAGGGGAGGTGGCGGTCGGGACTGGATCGCTATCCATGTCCGACAAGCCCAAGGAGCCGTCCGATGATACATCGATACTGGCTCATGGCGGCCTGCATAATTGCATTCGGCGTTAGGGAAAGCAGTGCGACAAAGGAATCCTATGAGTTACTCTGGTATCCGAATACTTACGATCTCCCCTGGGGCTTGACCCTAGGCAACCACTCGTCTTCGCCTTCGTCGGCGGCGATGGAACCGTCCGGAAGGAGAGTCCTTCCCTTCTTGGACCCTCCGGCCTCCCCAGTTGGGGCGGCCTTCCTTTTATTGTCTCCCCCAGTTGGTGGGGGAGCATCTTCTTCTTCTTCTTCCTTGTCTTCGGGGGAAGAGTGCGCCGCAGAGTCATCGGACGGTGAGTCCGACGACGCCTGGCGTCGGGAACTCTTTCAGGTTCCCTTGGCCTTCTTGGTCTTCTCCGGCACCGTATAAGGGGCCGGAGTCAACATCTTCGCCAGAAGAGCGTCTGCGGGGCCTTCGGGCAAAGGAGCCGGACAGTCGATCTATCCGGCCATCTTCTACCAGTCCTGTCAAAGGTACGAGAGTTTAGATCCCGCATAGAGTCAATCTATATAAAAAAATAAGTATCCTGTGAAAGGTAAAGCAGCTTATCGCACTAGCTTGGCGCTTCGCGCTGAATCCGCGATCCTCAGTAATAGGGGGGGACCTCGGCACTTTTGAACAACACCCTCCAGGCGTCTTCATGAGTCGTGTCGAAGAGCTTGTTCAGAGTTCGGTGCTGCGCCAGATTGAACTCCCACAAGTTGAACTCCCGTTGTTGGCACGGGAGTATCTGGCGGATGAGCATAACTTGGACTATTTTGACAAGCTTGAGCTTCTTGTTCACCATGTTTTGAATACATGTTTGGAGTCCGGTTAGCTCTTTCGAATTACCCCAGGACAGGCTCTTCTCTTTCCAGGAGGTGAGCCACGTGGGGATGCCAGATCGGAACTCGGGGGCCGCTGCCCATGCAGGGTCGCGTGGCTTGGTGATATAGAACCACCCTGATTGCCGCCCCTTTATGGTTTCCACAAAGGAGCCCTCGAGCCATGTTACGTTGGGCATCTTGCCCACCATGGCGCCTTCGCACTCCGCCTGGAGGCCGCCCACCACCTTCAGCTTGACATTGAAGGTCTTCAGCCATAAGCCTAAGTGGGGCTTGATGCGGAGGAAGGCCTCGCACACGACGATAAATGCCGAGATGTTGAGGATGAAGTTCGGGGCCAGATCGTGGAAATCCAGGCCGTAATAAAACATGAGCCCCCGGACGAAGGGGTGGAGAGGGAATCCCAGTCCGCGGAGGAAATGGGTGAGGAATACTACTCTCTCATGGGGCCTGGGGGTGGGGATGAGCTACCCCTCATCTGGGAGCCGGCGCGCGATGTCGTCGGGCAGGTATTCGGCTCTCCTCAGTTTCTTGATGTCTCCTTCCGTGACGGAGGAGACCATCCACCTGCCTCCCGCTCCGGACATGATTGGAGAAGGCCGAGGTGGGAAGTGCGGACTTGGGCGCTAGAGCTCGAGTGTGCGAAAACGGACGGGTAAGGGAGGAAGAAGGCGTGGATAGAAAGGTGAATCCTTATCCTTTTATATGGGCGGACGAAACTAAGTGTCCCCACTTGCCTGGTAAAACTCGCTTATCCCCCAAGCGCCGCAATTGATGGCGCGGTTGGGTTACCCACGCCCGTATTGATGAGAATCCCGTAATAAGGGGACACGATCTCTGCTTTGACAAGACTTGTCGAAAAACTGCCTCGCGTTATGTGCGGGGCTAGTTAAAAGAAACGGTACGAATAATCACCGGGCCATGACGTAGCGTCATGCTGCCAAAACAAGCCAGCAAATTAGATCTTCGAAAATATTATTCTCTCTACGGTGGAATGTGGAACTTATTTTGCAGGGTCGGACACTATCCTCATATTCAAATTCTTCTGTGATGTATTCGGAGAAGGAACCCGCCTTGTAATGCCGAAGACAATACTGTGGCGCCGGACTCATCCTCATTGAAGCCTGGTTCAGGGGCTACTGAGGGAGTCCTGGATTAGGGGGTCTCCGGACAGCAGGACTATCTCCATTGGCCGGACTGTTAGACTATGAAGATACAAGATTGAAGACTTCGTCTCATGTCCGGATGGGACTCTACTTGGCGTGGAAGGCAAGCTAGGCAATACGGATATGGATATCTCCTCCTTTGTAACCAACCTTGTGTAACCCTAACCCTCTCCGGTGTCTATATAAACCGAAGGGTTTTAGTCCGTAGCACAACAACCACAAAATACAATCATACCATAGGCTAGCTTCTAGGGTTTAGCCTCTCTGATCCCGTGGTAGATCTACTCTTGTACTACCCATATTATCAATATCAATCAAGCAGGACGTAGGGTTTTACCTCCATCAAGAGGGCCCGAACCTGGGTAAAACATCATGTTCCCTACCTCCTGTTACCATCCGGCCTAGACGCACAGTTCGGGACCCCCTACCCGAGGTCTGCCGGTTTTGACACCGACAGTGAGCATCATGAAATTGGTGATGGAGGATGGTTGATGATGACGATGGCGACAGATTCCCCTCTCCGGAGCCCCGAACGGACTCCAGATCAGCCCTCCCGAGAGGTTTTAGGGCTTGGCGGCGGCTCCATATCGTAAAACGCGATGAAATCTTCTCTCTTATTTTTTTCTCCCCGAAAGCAGATATATAGAGTTGGAGTTAGAGTCGGGAGGTCTCCAGGGGGCCCACGAGGTAGGGGGGCGCGCCCCCACCCTCATGGAAAGGGTGTGGCCCCCTTGGTCTTCATCTTTGGTGAGGATTTTTTATTATTTATTGTAAGATATTCCATGAAGTTTTAGGTCATTTTGAGAACTTTTGTTTTCTGCACATAAAACAACATCATGGCAATTCTGCTGAAAACAGCGGCGGTCTGGGTTAGTTCCATTCAAATCATACAGTTAGAGTCCAAAACAAGGGCAAAAGTGTTTGGAAAAGTAGATACGACGGAGACGTATCGACCTTCATGGGCCTTAGTGGAGAGAGTGAAGGGTCGCAAAGGGCTGGCCGCCCCCCTTGGCAGTCTGAATTGGACTAGGGAAAGGGGGCGGTGCCCCCCTTTCCTTCCCCTCTCCCTCTCCCTTCCTTCTTCCCCCTTCCACCAAGTGGAATCCTACTAGGACTTGGAGTCCTAGTAGGACTCCTCTCTCTGGCACGCCCTACAGGGGCCAGCCGGCCTCCCCGTCTCCTCTATATACGTAGCCAAGGGGCACCCTAGAACACACAAGATCAATTGTCTTAGCCGTGTGCGGTGCCCCCCTCCATAGTTTACCACCTCGGTCATATCGTCGTAGTGCTTAGGCGAAGCCCTGCGCCGGTAACTTCATCATCACCGTCGTCACGTCGTCGTGCTGACGGAACTCTCCTTCATCCTCAACTGGCTCAAGAGCTTGAGGGACGTCATCGTGCTGAACGTGTGCTGAACACGGAGGTGCCGTACGTTCGGTGCTAGGATCGGTTGGATCACGAAGATGTTCGACTATATCAACCGCGTTACTAAACGCTTCCACTTTCGGTCTACGAGGGTACGTGGACACACTCTCCTCGCTCGTTGCTATGCATCTCCTAGATAGATCTTGCGTGCTCGTAGGTGAAATTTTTGAAATACCGCGTTCCCCAACACACGCGCGTCCCCGTAAAAGCGGCATGAGGTATTGGGGTCACCTCGCACAGAATCAGTCGCCCTATATAGTCACTCTTCGCATCTAAGCGACCACTCCTTGCCATCAAGGCGGCATCGGTGTTGAGCGGACGTCTTCGCGGTGGTGACGGGGCGGTTGAGGGCCCACGTGGCGGCTAGGTTCATTGCAGACCCATTCCGATGCCCCGTCGGACTTGGCGAACGTGGAGCAGCGAGCAGCATTGCATCGATCGTACCGCGCCTGTTGCCTCGCCACGTGTCCTCCTCGAACAAGGCGGATTTTCCAAAACCAACTGTATATGCTCTTAAATCTGATGCTGGCAAACCGGTGAATGTTGCCGCTACATTATCATTTCCTTGTGTTTTGTTATCGTTGAATGTCAAAAAATCCAAATAAAATGCTGCTTTCTTTTTTATTGCACAAGCTTGGGGTAATCATCTCTTTCACATAACTCTACTTTCTTTCTTTGTTCATGGCTTTATACTATGGGCACATATGTGAACATATCTTTTCTTAATCGTGTTCATGTTGACATGTGCTATGTGACACAAGATGCCTCTTTTTGTGTCTCTGCGTTATTGGGGCATCTCCATGCTGACTTTCAAAGGACATCGCATTTGTCCACGAACCGGGGGACCAGTCCATAGACATTGATGAAGAAGCCAACCATCCAATCGTAGTAGCATATATTTCAAACCGGATTTCAACAAACTGAACAAATTACATACAAACCGGATGATTTTCATCTAAAACAGACGAAAACATTTATATTTTGTCATATTTCAACTAAACTGTAGCAGGCAATGCTAGGCTATTCTAACCTAGTCTATCGCCGGCCGCCGAGGAACCTCATTCCCATGACTTATTTTCCCCATGCCCGACAACAAGCTCATAGGACCGCCGTGAGCCCCGAAGGAATATGCTTCAATGGAACGGGAAGAGTAACTGAGGGAGTCCTGGATTAGGGGTCCCTGGACGTCCGGGCTATGTGACGTGGGCCAGACTGGCGGGTTGTGAATATACAAGATAGAAGGCTTCCCCCCGTGTCCGCCATGGGACTCTCCTTTGCGTGGATGACAAGCTTGGCATTCGGATATGAAGATTCCTTTCTCTGTAAACCGACTCTGTATAACCCTAGGTTCCTCCGGTGTCTATATAAATGGGAGGGGTTAGTCCGTAGAGGCGATCACAATCATACAGGCTAGACATCTAGGGTTTAGCCATTACGATCTCGAGGCAGATCAACTCTTGTAACCCCTATACTCATCAAAGTCAATCAAGCAGGGAGTAGGGTATTACCTCCATTAAGAGGGCCCAAACCTGGGTAAACATCGTGTCCCCTGCCTCCTATTACCTTCAATCCTCAGACGCACAGTTTGGGACCCCCTACCCGAGATCAGCCGGTTTTGACACTGACAATAACCTCCGCTTTCGTGAAGCACGTACCAAGGTTGGTTTTTTGGGGTGGGGAAAGACGATCGTGACCTACGCCCCCACGAAGCACGCAACTCACCGGCTTTAGGCCGGCAAGACGGTGGCAGTGGCCTTCATGGGATCAAAGCGGCGGCGGCCTCCCATGGTCTACCATTCCTCGCTATCGGCGGCGACAACGAAGTTGGCGACGTCTTCATCCGTGCCCGAGTCAAGTTCCTCCTCCACCGCGTCAATCTCCATGAGCATGGCTTCTTTCTCCGCCTGCCGGACGCGTTGCCTCCATCGCTCGCAGAGGATCTATCGGGAGATGGCGTTGCCAACCTGGATTGGCGAGGACATCGTGGCGATGGTGGTGACGGTGGCGGTGGCAGTGGCGCTAGCTCCGGAGAGCCTGCCGACAAGCCAGCCTGTATCAGGCTGGCTCGTCGGGCGACCCAACCGGCTGCAATGACGGAGAGCTCCGTCTGCTCGTTGGAGAGGCTGTCCCACAAGGCCTTGGAGCCGGATGCCATGGTGGGTGAAGTGCATGAGGAGATGTAGAGAGAAGGTGTGGTATGTTTTTTGCCTGACGCCTGGCCACGTCTAAATAATAAGCGGATGCGATGACAAATTGTGGCACCGATAATAATAACACTATCTTCATACTTCTTTTAGTCATCAAGTATTTACAGAACGTTTTAGTATCATTCTATTGTCAAATAAATCGGGCGGCAAACGCATGGCATCAACGATCCAGATGCATACTCCCCCCACCACATGACACACGTAGTAAGCAATTCAATCAAACTATTAAAAAGATGCATACTCATGACAGACCGGGCCAATGAGCCCACCTAGCACGGTGAATCGACTCACCGAACCCGACCGTGCCAGGCAGATCCGTCGGACGCGAAGGAGAGGACCACACGACACGAGAGAGAGAGCAGGGAAACGTAGCCGGCGAGGCAACGACGCGAACGTAGTCGGGTAGGCGAGATAACCGATCCCCGTTACTACTCCTTAACCTCGGCTCCCTCCCTTGGCCGCCTCGTCTTCCGCTTTCTTGCCGCATCAAAACTCCACACGAAGCCAAGCAAAACTAGGGAACGCCAACCGGCTTGGCTTCGCATCATTATTATTTTCCGATCCGATTCGAAAACTCAGCGGAAGCAAGGCAGCAACCGATTTGATTTTTCAATACTCCTCCAATCCAGTTCTATATTTTTTCACCTAATCGATCCCATCTCCGGGGCCCCGTCCGTCTCCGTCCCCTTCCCCTCCCCGTTCCCACACGGCCAAAGGAAAAAAGAAAGAACAGGGCTCAAACCCGCAAACCCTCGCTTTCTCCGATCGAATTGCTCGCCCGACCACCACCAGTTCGCCGGCCTCCCCACCACCAGTCCTCGCCGCCCCATCCAGGCTCTCGCCCCTCCCGCCCGTGCTGATTCCCCCCACCTCCGAGCTCGCCCGCGCGCGGCCATGTCGCTCACCTAAGGATACGGTTGGTGGGCTGTTTCTTGCAAGAGCCTCCTCCGAGCCACAAGAGAAACAGCCCGGGGGGACCTCAGCCGCCGATTCGATCGCCGCAGCACCGCCGCCCAGGTCAAGCCAAGCAAGCGCGTTCCGTCTAGGTTTGGTTTAGCTTGCGGGCCAAGGCTCCGTTTCGCATCTGAGGAGGAGGAGGAGCGGCGGTGCCCGGTGGCGGTAGCGTGCACGGGTCCCTGGCTGGGCTAGGCTTGGCTTGATGCGGAACGGCGCGCAGGCTCCTCGCGGCACCGGCGGCGGGGGGCTCTTCTCTGCGCGCTCGCTCTCCAGCTACATGCGCATCGTCTCCTCGGGGGCCTCCACGGCCGCCTCCACGCTGCGCTCCGCCGGCGCCTCGCTGGTCAACTCGATCGCCAGCCACGACGACGATGCGGGCCGCGACCAGGTTCCGCCCCCTCCCTCTTTCGATCCTCTTTTTCCTTTCGAAATTTTCCGCTGGTCGCTCCTCAAGCATAGCAAGTGTTGGTTAGATTGCTAATAATTGGACACTAGTATGCACGATTTTAGTTGTCCCACGTGTGCATTAATAAGGGTAACCGATGCAAACCCAGCAAAAAAATAATTGTGGCCGGAAGGAACTGCCAATTTTGTTCCTCCACCAGAGCTGCACAACCGTATGTGGCAATTTTGCTATTTATTGTTAGTGTCGACGCATTTATGCTGAACACCATATACCCAACTGCTGATGTTTGCATCGTGTACTGCTCTTTTGGCATGTTATTGTAGTAGCTAATATCTAGCAGAAATGCAAAGTGTCTGATGAGTAGACAAGCCGCAGATGTGGAATCGTAAGAGTTATCATGATTCATGAATATACAAGCTAGCTTTGAGTTCTGGTTGCAATTATCTGGATCCGAAATGTTCCTGTTGGGCCAGGTCAGGACACTATGACAATGCATATTCTACATCATTCCTTGTCCGTGTAAAGTTGTAGTGATACATTCATTATGCACACTGAATCTACTAACGGATATGGGAGTGTGAGTTGTATTCTTATTTCTTAACCTTTTGACATTGTAACACGACATTTTTTCTTGTAAAAAGGGCTAAATCGGAAATTTTGCTGTGTCATTAACCTTGAATATCACCGTACTATGTATTAAAATATACTTTATGTCAAGAAAAAAGTTGTTCCTGATCTTGAAACTGATGATTAGTGGTTCATACTGACAAGTATCATTGTGTTATAGTCAGTATCTTAGACGATTAGCATTTCCATGCAAAGTGTATAGGCTTGTAATCTTCTTGAATATATGATTTGATTCTTATAATCCTCATAAGTAATAATATCTCACTGTGAAAATGTGCTAATACATGTCCTCTCATGTGATTTACAGGTACAATGGGCTGGGTTTGATAAACTTGAATGTGGGGGTGACGTGCTGCGACAGGTTTTGCTGCTAGCATACAGATCTGGCTTCCAAGTGTGGGATGTTGAACAAGCTGATGATGTAAGACAGATAGAATCAAGACATGATGGTGCTGTTTCTTTCATACAACTGCTGAAGAAACCAATTGCCTCTAAGAGAGGTGAAGACAGATTTGTAGATGCACGGCCATTGCTGGCTCTTGCTGGTGGTGGAACTAGCACAGGAAGTGCAAACGGCCATGATGCCAATGGCCCTGGCTTCAATGGAACTAATGGCACTTACCATAATAGTGGCAGTGAAAAACTGCCTACCATCGTTCGCTTTTATTCGCTGAAGGACCATGGTTATGTTCATTCAATGAAGTTCAGATCAGCTGTTTATTCCATAAGGTGCAGTCCTAGAGTTGTAGCTGTTTCTCAGGCTACTCAGGTATGCATACTTCCTGGTTCTAAATCGGTATTTGGATCATGGATGATCTTAATGGAACAAACCTTTTGCAGATCCATTGTTTTGATGCTGCGACATTGGAGCTGGACTATACACTTCTTACCAGCCCTATAGTTTCACCGATTTCTGGTTATGGCCCACTTGGGTTAGGTCCAAGATGGATTGCGTATTCTGGGAGTCCAGTTCCAGTTCCAAATACAGGCCGTGTTAGCCCTCAGCTTCTTAGCCTGTCTCCCATAGTTCCGCCTCCTGGTTCAAATGGCAGTGTGGTTGCATACTATGCAAAAGAATCAAGCAAGCAATTGGCTGCTGGCATTGTGACGCTTGGTGATGTTGGCTATAAGAAGCTGTCCAGGTATTATTCAGACATGATTCCAAATGGTAATGGTAATATAAAGCAAGGGAATGCTGGCTTCAAAGCAAATGGAGTAACAAATGGGCATACTATTGACAGTGAATATGCTGGAACGGTACGTTATTTATCACACCGCATATGTTCTTCATGGACTCTCTTATCCCAAAGGTGGTAAACCAATTGGTTATGGCATATGGGATACTCTATTATGTTGTCTCCACATGCGAATCATACATAAAACGACGAATTTTAAGACCGTTAGGGACCTAATAACCGATGTGACTGTGGGTAACAACCTGACAATGTGGTTGGTAATTTCACGAGTATCGTCTGCTCCATTCAACCCTGTGTAGATGCCGTGCAAAACTATAGAGACAACATAATAGAATGGCTGTCTCCATTCTAACCCCCCGAAAAGATTTTGTTAGTTTGCTTTGTTCAGAAGATAATGAAAAGTTCTGTTTCCTTGTAGCGATGTGTCGTTTTTTCTCGAACTATAACCTAAATAAAGTAAGTTTAGTAGGACGGGTGGGAAGTAAATCCCTCCTTCCTTTGGTCGGCATGGGAATCAAAGATAGTACTCCCTCCGTTCCGAATTACTTGTCTTGGATTTGTCTAGATACGGATGTATCTAGACTCATTTTAGTGCTAGATACCTCCGTATCTAGACAAATCTAAGACAAGTAATTCGTAACGGAGGGAGTAGATGGATGGGCGTTGGATGACAAAACTTTGCCCTCTTCGATTAAGTTGAATTACTAAATTGTGATTATCTTCAAACATGTGTCTTTCTACAATTATATGTGCTATCAGCTATGTTTGTCTTATGTACTTCATGAAATGTGACATAGATGCTGTTCCCTTTCAATGGCAGGTCATTGTTCGAGATATTGTATCTAAAGCAATGATAGTTCAGTTCAGGGCACATACAAGTCCCATTTCAGCACTCTGTTTTGATCCCAGTGGAACTTTGCTGGTGACAGCTTCTATTCATGGCCGAAACATCAATGTTTTTCGCATTATGCCTTCTGTGGATGGGAGTGCATCAGAAGATGGTCCAAATGGTACCTATGTTCATTTGTTTAAATTGCAAAGAGGCATCACCAATGCGGTAAGCTGGCATTCATATTTCATTTTCTGGCTAAATGCATTCGTATTACTTAATCATTTCCTTTATATTTGATGACTTATAACAATATGACCTTTATGATAGGTCATAAAAGATATCAGCTTTAGCGACGACAGTGAATGGATACTGATTAGCTCGTCGAGGGGAACAAGTCATTTCTTTGCAATATCTCCATATAGTGGATCCACAAGCTTTCGCTATAGTGATAACAACCTTGCAGAAAATAATTATGTTGTGGATTCATCAGTTAAGCATGCCACTCATTGGTCTCAGAACGCAAGCCCCTCTATGAGCCTTAGTCAGAAGATGCTTTCTCTATCTGGCCCCCCTGTCGCATTATCTGTTGTTAGTAGAATAAGAAATGGGAGTAACTTGTTGAAGGGTGCTGTCCATGGTGCTGCAGCATTTGCAACAGGTGTTTCCAGTCCAATTTCTGGTGCTATCGCTTCAACATTTCACAACTGCAAGGGTGGTGTTAATTCAGATGACAGTTTGCTTTGTATGAAGTATTATTTACTAGTTTTTTCTCCGTCTGGGAGTATCATACAGTATGTTCTCCATCACTCAGCTGAACCAGATTCTGGAATTGATTATCCTTCAGATGCCACTTCTTATGGATCTCAAAGAGAAACTGACACAAGATTTGTTATTGAACCTCTTCAGAAGTGGGATGTTTGTCAAAAGAGAAATAGAAGAGATACTGCTGAGAGTAATTTATATAATGATTTTGACAGTGGTGAAAATAATAAAATTTTCCAGAAAGTTGTCAGGAAAGGAACTAGTATCTATCCGTCCAATGGTGCTGCTACTGAAAGGCTGAAGCTTAGCGCTGATGAAAATCATAATTATTATATTTCTGAGAGTGAACTGCAGACACATGTTGTGCAAATTCCAGTCTGGTCAAGATCCGGGGTACTTCTTTTTACCTGTTTTCGTTCAATGCCACATTTGTCTCTTCTGTTTTCTATGTTTCTGCATTCATAACACCTGTGTGTTAACTGGTGGCCCAGGTGCACTTTCAAGTAATAGGGAGCGACACCTTAGATGCATACGCCACTGATAACATTTCAGGGGAAATCGAAATTGAAAAAGTCCAGACTTATAATGTGGAATCAAGGTCAAAGAATCTCATACCGGTCTTTGACTCACTTCACACATCTAGGTTTCAACAGACAAGGTTTGCTCTAAGCTTGCATTTGTGCTTGGTGCCTTATGTTAGTGATTGTGTTAAGTTAGTCATGTAGTACATCCATCAGGTTGATAAAGTCTGATAAATCTTCCTTGTATAATGATGATGGTGTGTTGATGTTATTCTATTTTGATCATTGTGCTAATTTCTAATTCCCTTCTTTTTTCCCTTTAGGGTGAACACACCTGATAGTAACAGAAGTGGGTTGCTGCAGCGACATAAGTCTGGATTTTCAGCAGATGGTAGACTCTCTTCCAGAAGCAGTTGCAGTTCTTTGGATTGCATGTCTGAAGTCCCAAATAGTTCTGATGATAACACTGTTGGCCAATATTTAGTAGAAGATAGTGCTGCTGCTGCTGCTGTAAATAAGAACTTGAACGTTAACCACCAAGCCGAGCTTGTAAATAACACTGAGAGCCTGAACAGGGAGGCCCAGCTCGGAGTTGTAAATAGCAAAGACGATTGTGAAGATAGCGAGCTACTCCCGGACTTATGTCAGTGATGATATCTAAGGTAAGCACCACAACACTTTTTCTAAGCACAGGCATACATATTAAGTTGTTTGAACTTCTGAGGTAGTCTGTTGCATTGCATCTGAAGAATTGAGCTTGGATGATGTTTTGGATCTTCTCAATTCTTAGCACATATTCCATGGCGTTTCTTCTGCACTACTAATAATATGTGGTGCTCCATCTCCAATAATAAAAAGGGGTGCTCAACATATATTGTATGTTGCTGGTGTTTACGGTGCTAAAATTGCTTGAACCATTTCGTTTGGAAGTAATGGTCATAGGTTGTTGGCATGCCTTGCAGATGATCACTGGTGATGGTCCTGGAGGAGGAGCTCCTTGAATCGCTGAAGTCTTTCCCGTGTGTGTGTAACTGTTAATTCTTTCATTTCTCCATCTGGAGTTCTTGGCCTCTCTTCTGTAGTACTCCACTATTTATAAGCATTCATGATAAGTTTACCAAGGAAAGGATGAAAGGGAGGTCGAATTATGGCCCTGCGTGTATGGGAGCCCTAGTGATGTGAAGTTGGGGTTTCTATCTTACAAGAACTTGTACATAACGAGATTGTTCATTCCATTTTCAATAATAGCCCTTAATTTGTGAATATTTATGTGCATATGTGTCCATACTGGTGGCAGCTGCTAGAGATTTCCTGTCAGTTCTGGTAAACTGTGTTGCAACTGGACCAATACCACCGCTTAATTATGTTGTGCTGTCGATACTCGCCAAGTCAAACAAGGAACGATTATTTCCTGACGGAGTCTAAGTTGCTAGTAAATTACTCCCTCCGTTCCGAATTACTTGTCTCGGAAATGAATGTATCTAGAACTAAAATACATTTAGATACATCCATTTCAGGACAAATAATTCCGAACGGAGGGAGTATTATTTTGCATAATATTGGTTTCAGAAAATATTCACAAGATAGATAAGGAAATATTGCCTTTTCTAGGCCGAAAGAGTTCATTCTTGGGAGTGAGGATTTTTGGCTCAATGGAACCTTAATTTTTGCAAAAATTGAAGGTTAACCTTGTAAGTTTCAAAAGATTCTGTGTAGATGTATAAAAAATCAGAATTTTTGAAACTTGAAAAGTTGATTCTTGATTTATTTCGGGCTCCACAGAATCTGACCTCCATTAGCAATTTCTGGTTTCTTGGAACCTTTTGATCAGATCATATTATCTCCTTTTCTCCATTAGCTTTTTTCTGCTCGCTGGGTATACATTCCCTTTCAGATTCTGCACACGCACTTGCGTAGTAGTTGTTCTCATCCACAAAGCGAAAAAAAAGGATTTCAAGCGTTGACAACCTTGGTCGATGAAGGTTGTACTGAGAAACAATTATTCAGTGTTATTTACAACTCCAAGCCATCTAGTTGTACGGATATGGTCTTCTGGTCTCAAAGAAACCTATAAAACGAGGAAGAGAACGAGCGTTTTGGTATCTTCACAGAGTCCGGACAAAGAAAGAACTTTAGAATTGGGCCAGGTAAGATAATACTAGTACTATATCACATTGAAGTGTCATTATTTTTTAAAATTTTGCGGGGAACATTGCAGTGCTACCATTGTTATACACTATTTTTATTTGCAGGAACATATTAGTGTTATATGCACTTCCATGTAACTGAGTGGACATTTGCAATTGGGACGTTTTGACATTCGAAAAAAAGGGGACGTTTTGAAGTGGCATACCATCTTCTTCTTTTTCTTTAGATCTGAAGCTAATTTTCTGCATTTGTAACGATTCAAATCCTTTTCATAACCCAGTCTTTTCGTGTCACGCACACCCAGACGACCCGCATATAAAACCTGCAGCCGCAAGGCACGAGCATCTCGCCTCTCACCTCCCACCTCCCACACAGAGCCGCCAAAAACATCCTGCAACAAGCAGAGCGAGCGAGACAAAACATGTCGTGGACTACTCGAGTCATCCCTCTCCTCGTCGCCGCCACCTCCGTCTGCTTCCTCTCCGCCGCCGCGGCGTCCAATTCCACCTCGTCACGCCCCGGCCACCACCTCCTGGCCCGGCTCTCGCAATGGCGGGAGCACTACCTGTCCGACCCGTCCTCGCACCACGCCGGCGGCGTGCGCCGGCACACCGTCCTGGCGTGGGTCCTGGCGTTCCTGGCCGCGTCCGTGTCGAGCGCCGGCGGCGTCGGCGGCGGGTCGCTGTTCCTGCCCGTCCTGAACCTGGTGGCGGGGCTGACCCTGAAGCGCGCCACCACCTACTCCTCCTTTATGGTCACCGGCGGCGCCGCGTCGAACGTGCTCTACAACCTCTGGCGCGCGCGGGGGCGGCCGGCGCTGATCGACTACGACATCGCGCTGCTGTTCCAGCCGTGCCTGCTCCTGGGCGTCAGCATCGGGGTGGTGTGCAACGTCATGTTCCCGGAGTGGCTCATCACCGCGCTCTTCTCGCTCTTCCTCGCCTTCTGCACCGCCAAGACGTGCCGCGCCGGGGCCAAGATCTGGCGGTCCGAGAGCGCCGGCGCCCCCGCCGCCGCGCGTCACGACCACAAGGAGCCCCTGCTGCTCGGCGGCCTCCCGCAGCCCGTCCAGGACGACGGAGGCCAGGCAGCTCGCAATGGCGGCTCCGGGTTCCCGTGGAAGGACGTGGCGGTGCTCCTGGTGGTGTGGCTGTGCTTCTTCCTGCTCCACGTCTTCATCGGAGATAAGCACGGGAAGGTATGGCCTGCGTGCTCTCTCCTCCGCTTCCCTCGTGTAGGCCGTTGGAGCTGCCGTTGCAGCAGTGCAGGCCATGGACCCGCTCCATAGACCATAGGAAGGCGTCCGCGCCAGTGCGCATATAGGATAGGGGCGCACAGGCACAGTGCAAGCACGAGAAGGGAAACGGATAGGTCGATAGGCCAGGTCGGCAACGGCAGTACGTAGACGAGAAGCCAAGCCAAAAGCAACGGCAACGGCAGTGCGCGTTCGTAATCACGTCTAGGGGATAGGGGATCGCCTGTCATTCTTTGCTTGGCACTATGCTCCTCTTTTTTTGATGCACCGGAAAGGAGTGGCTAGCCCCTTCTTCTCCTTTTCTGCTTTGGCGAAATGTCACTGCCATGTCGCTTGGAGGGTTAGGTTCGTTTTCTGTGCTTTCCCGGCCTTTGTAGCACTAGCACGTCCGTCCTCTCTAAAACATGCAGCAGCTGAGCAAAATATGGCTACTTCCGTGAATATACTCTCTCTCTCCGTCCCAAAAAGCTTGTCGCTCACTCACCGGGGCAATTTTGAATGAAAATGTTCTAGTATTTCTCATGTGGTGACTATGACTCAAGTTGACTTATAAACAGTTGTTTTGATAGTTGTTGGATCAAAATTCCCATCCTTTTGCACTTGCAATAATCCCGAAACCGGATCATAAGATTCACAAGGTGACATATAAATAATTAATTATTTGTCAATTGACTGAGAAATAGCAAAGCCGCATTTCTTTATATGGCCGTTGAGAGGTAGGGAGCACGAACCACCCTTGCGACCATCGGGCGGTATATATATTCTTTTTTAGAAATATACTCATCCTAAAATGTAAGGCCCTCAAAGTTAAACCTAACTCTGGCCACTAATTTGACTAACAAAGTGTCACAAAACTTATGTCACGTGGAACTTCTTTCGAATTCAAATCCAACACTGTACTTTTTGTGACATATATAACTTAAAGTTTACTCCCTCTGTAAACAAATGTAAGATGTTTTAGGTTTAAAACGTCTTACATTTGTTTACAGACGAACCTTAGTTAATAACTTCACGATCAAAGCTAGACTCAATTGCGAGGGGCTTATGTTTTAGGAAAGATGGGGTAGTGTTGTTTCCCTTCCACTAGCCCTATCTATCCCTTCCCAGTAGCTCTTTGCATCATATGATGCACACAAAAACCAGTTTTGACAAACGGTACCAAATACAATAGTCTGAATAAAATAAGGAAAATGATTTTGAATCCCAGGCTCCAGCGAGCCCATTTATCAAAAAATTAAAAAAAAAGGTTTGAAATGTCAAAAAATACTGAAACAAATTGACATGTACCTATATAAGTGATCTATGTATCTATAAATTTACACGTAATATGTGTTTCTGTAATGCTTGCAAAAAAGACAAATACAATGATTTTAAAAAATGAATGTCAATAATTTATATTTTTTTTAGCTAAACCTGGTAAAACATTTCCCGATGAACTTATACTCACACGTAGAATACATCTATACATATATGTCTTTTTTCCCAGAAGGCTTTGACATATTTAAATATGAATTTTGATTTTTTTAAGGGGTTTACTCGAGCCCGGGTTCCAAAACAGCCCACTCAGATGAATACTCTCTCCGTCCGAAATTACTTGTCAGAGAAATGGACCGAGGGGGTACGTTTTAAAAAGGGAGAATTTTTTTTATTGTTTATCACTTTATCATTTTAACTGAAAAATTGCTGGTCATCTCAAAAAGGAAAAACTGAAAACTGCTGGAAGGCCCTGACAGCCGGTAACAAACAAATTGCAAATGTTGTGGCAAAGCGACTCGCCACACACAGCCTGCTTTTGAATGGTAAATACTGAAACAAATTGATAAATCGTACCTATATAAGTGATCTATGTATCTATAAATTTACACATAATATGTGTTTCTATGATGCTTGCGGAAAAAAACAAATATGAGGATTGTAAAAAATGAATGTCAAGAATTTGTATTTTTTAGCTTAACCTAGTAAAACATTTCCCAATGAACTTATAAGGCTTTGACATATTATATGATTTTTTTAAAGGGTTTACTCAAGCTCGGGTTCCAATACATTTCTCTGACAAGTAATTCCGGAGGGGGGGGGGGAGTGGTATGTTTAGAAAGGGAGAAAAAAAGTATTGTTGATACTTTATCATTTTAACTGAAAACTGCTGGTCAACAAAAAAAAACCTGAAAACTGCTGGAAGGCCCTGACAGCCGGTAAAAAACAAATTGTATTTCCTCCGTTCCAAAATTCTTGTCTTAGATTTGTCTTGATATGGATGTATCTAATACTAAAAAGTGACTTGATACATCCATATTTAAACAAATCTAAGATAAGAATTTTGAGACGGATGAAGTAAATATTGTGGTTGCCTTCGGCAAAACGACTCGCCACACACAGCCTGCTTCTCCTTCGTCCAACACGGCCATGTCGGCAGGCGCTAGCACCAGGTTGTCCACCAGCGAGGCAACACTAGAACCAACGTTCTAAATTAAGAGTACTAACATTTATTTTTCTTGCTTTGTAGCAAAATTGTCAGCATCCATCTCAGTCATTTTCTTTTCTATCTGCTTGACACCGGTTCAGAATCATGTGTTATATACTCCCTTCGTCTCAAAATAAATGTCTTAAAATTTAATACAATTTTGTATTAAATTAATATAAAGTTGAGACATTTATTTTGAGACGGAATGAGTACTACTTATATAGACATCGCACTTCACATAGATCGGCCGGTAATGGGAAATGATCAAGAGTCTAGCCAGCGTCTAGGTTCATTCTACGCTTCAACTAGCCATTTGTCTCCCACAGTATTTTTTAAAGTCAACTAGCTACCTAGCCATGGCATCAAAATAAAGCTAGCATGGATATACCTGTCAAACTTTGTCCAAGGCAGGGATCGCCTGTTAAACTTAAGTTATCCAGCGAATGGACAGCACAAAGCATTAGTTTAAGGCAGATAACCTACTCTATTACTCCCTCCGCCTGGAAATACTTGTCATCAAAATGAATAAAAAAAAATGTACCTAGATGTATTTTAATTCTAGATACATCTTTTTTGTCCATTTTAATGACAAGTATTTTCGGACGGAGGGGGTACTACTACGAGTAGTTAAAAGGTCACGTCCATGGGTGGGAAGCTGTTTTCTGTGCTTGGAATCGGGTCTTTGCGCCTGTCCACATTCATTGTGCACAGGATCGAAAGAGTCACTGGAGGCTCGCACCTCTGACGGTAGACGTTTGCGTCCAATGATCCAATCGATAATATGAAACGCATAGACGATGACTTCATCAATGTAATGCTGTCTGTGCAGGGAGTGATCAGCATAAAGCCCTGCGGGGTAGCATACTGGCTCGCCACCGTGTCCCAGGTGCCCTTCGCCGTGGCTTTCACAGCCTATATCATATACGCAAAGAGGAAGAAGCAGGCTCCACATCACCACGAAGATGGCAAGGTAGTACGTAGACCAATTAATTCGTCGTGTTCTCAACTTCTGATTGGTAGAAATTGAATGGTAATACAAATGAGACTGAATGAATCTTGCCCTGGACATTCATGTACTCATGCAGGCAAATTCTTCTGTGCACACTAAGACGGAGACTTTGCCCGCGCTCGCGCTCCCGCTGGCCGCTTTCGTGACCGGATCTCTGAGCGGCCTCTTCGGCATCGGCGGAGGGCTGCTTCTCAACCCCGTACTCCTTCAGATTGGGATACCCCCGCAGGTATACAGAGACTACGACAGTGCATGCATGTGTAATTTGTAAGCTATTAGATGATCACACGTTCGACGTGCCTACTTTTCATCTGTAGACGGCGGCGGCGACGTCTTCGTTCATGGTGCTGTTCTGCGCGTCCATGTCGATGGCCCAGTTCATCCTGCTGGGCATGGACGGGATCGGGGAGGCCTCGGTCTACGCGGGGATATGCTTCGTCGCCTCGATCGCCGGGGTGGTCCTGATCGAGCGGGTCGTCAGGAAGTCCGGGCGGGTGTCGATGATCGTGTTCCTGGTCACCGCCATCATGGCGCTCAGCACCGTCATCGTCACCTGCTTCGGAGCCCTAGATGTCTGGACGCAGTACACCGGCGGAGCGTACATGGGGTTCAAGCTGCCTTGCTGACTGGCATTCGTCAGCACGTAGTTTCTACTACATGCATATATGAGAGCATGGGTGAGACGTGCTTAGTTACTACTTGCTTCTTCTGGCTTGGCGTTTATGTCTTCTCTGAAGAAAGGTTTTGTTCTTGGTGTTGCTATGGCTTTTTATGGGCTATGCGTAGTCCCGTGTGAATAAATATGTGCTTCTGGAAGAAGTGTTAGAATAAGTCCGAGGCATTGCCGTCGATCATCCGAAAACCAAGCAATCACACAAACACGACACCGAGATTTGTTAACGAGGTTCACCGATATGGCTACATCCCCGGGGCTTGACTATGGGCGCTCCTCCTCATGACGCCGTCACAATACCGCGCACTGGCCACTCGGGCGCCGACACACACCGCCGGCCCCCCCTTGCGCGTCTGTGCTATTATGTTGGCATAGGTTACATCGTGTGTCTACCTCCGCTATATATGAGAGGCCTAGGATACAAGTGTCCTATTAGGACACAACTCCACATCCTATGTAAACACAATACAACTCCTAGTTCAATTGTAACCTACCTTATACACTATATTCGACACAATTTTAACAAACTCTACCTTGGCGAATATTCTCCACCACCTTGAATTCGTCAATGCGTCAAACTTCCATGTACAGTAAACTTGAGCTTATCTTGTGAGTACCACTGCTACTCCAAAGACTCCATATGACTCCACCTGCAACTTGTAGTCCCTTCTTTTCATGACCACAGTCAACACTCGAGCGAAATTAAGTTCCACATTACTCTAGTTTGCGCTCCCAACTTCCAGAGTATCAGTCCAACGTCATCACACACTGATCACTAACATGCGTGAAAGTGAACAACTCACATATTGGGTGTCACACATAAGAGTTACCTGATCTCAACATCACCGCTCCTTTCTTGACCGCCTGTCTGAAACTTGAAGGAATTTTACCGTTGCTTGTAGTCATCCCGAGTCAAATTCGCAATTGTCTCACCACATGTATGACCACCAGAGCCCTGGCCCGTCTCCATGACCGGTGCATACCGCACGCCTCGCCGCTATTACCGCGTCGAGCCTCCGCTGTCCTGGTCGAGTCTCAAGGGTCGCGAACCCACACCATTCAACCCCTACTGCAGAGTACCGCCGATCATCATCGACCGATGACGAGTTTCACGCTTCCATCAGACCACTGGGCTCCAGTCCAAATTGCATGTCACTCGTTTTTCCTCCTTGCTGAATAGGTTTCGATTCCCTGGATCCTTGCACCGTAGCCCCTCAATCCAGCTCCACCTTCAACATGACTCCATGGTAGATGATCAGCCCACCCTCGCGCCCCGTCAACTTCAAGCTCCGTGTGCACCGTCTTGAATCAACCCCGCGTCATAGTCTTGTCGAAATCACACAAGCACTCAGGCCCGTGCCGCGTGTTTCCACGCCAAGAAAACGGTCACCATCAGCACCACGCTCATATGTCGTCGTCGCCGATCCCACCACCGTCTTCTGTACCAACCGACATCCCAGTCGATCCGTCAGACAGTCCAGTCCAACCCAGCCGAAATTAACCGACTGCAATCATGCTCCACCTTGCATCATGACCACCTGCACATCTCCGTGCATTGATTGACGCCCTGTGTTTGCGTGATCCTCATGACGTGCTTGTCCGCACGCCTCCATAACCTGTCCACGTGTTCCAAGCCTTCACAACAAATCGACTCAAAAAAAAATTCCATGCAACTGCACAATTTTCCTTTTCTCTATTTGTTTTTTAGCTTCTCCGTGCACCTTGTACACACTCGTGACCCTGGCCGGTTCCTTTTTTGTCTCAAAACAAATCCCTGTACGTGACTCCTCTAGCTCTCACGCGCGTGGCTCATGGAGCACACCCACCAGCAGCCGGCCATTGCCTAGCCAGCCCGCACCGGTCTACTGTCAACTGGGCCTCCTGCCCGAGCTGGTCAGCCACGCCCTGGTCAACCGCTGCACCTGCAATGGGCCGCCGGCCCGGTGTTGCTCCGCACGACGCCAGCTCCTCGCTGGGGCCTCCAAACGCGGGGTATGCCAGCTACCGCCGGGTCGCTTCCGGTCAGATTCGATCTGATCTGCTGACTGCCACCTGCACGCGACAGCCGCCCGGTCGGCCTCGATCCGAAGGCCACAGGAGCCCGCATCGAATCGATTTGCTGTGTACCCGCGTGCCAAGCGCCGCCAGCCTGCTGCACGTTATCACGCCGAGACCGCTTCCGATTGCTTCCATGAAGATTACGACTCGACTAATACATCTGCTTTGCATAGTAACTCGCCGATGACTTATCCCGTATTACGATTGCTTCCTGCAGACTTCCGTCGACGCTTTCTTCCTTCCTTTAGATCAATCTTTAAATAACCTAGCTTATGATACCACTTGTTAGAATAAGTCCGAGGCATTGCCGTCGATCATCCGAGAATCAAGCAATCACACGAGCACGACACCGAGATTTGTTAACGAGGTTCATCGATATGGCTATATCCCCGGGGCTTGACTATGGGCGCTCCTTCCCATGACGCCGTCACAATACCGCGCACCGGCCACCCGGGCGCCGGCACACACCGCCGGCTCCCCCTTGCGCGCCTGTGCTATTATGTTGGCATAGGTTATATCGTGTGTCTACCTCCGCTATATATGAAAGGCTTAGGATACAAGTGTCCTATTAGGACACAACTCCACATCCTATGTAAACACAATACAACTCCTAGTTCAATTATAACCTACCTTGTACACTATATTCGAGACAACTCTAACAAGAAGCTTACATGAGACAGTGAATCTGCGATCATGAACAGGCCAACAGTGGTGGAACTAGCTAGTTAGGCCTGCGTGATCTAGCGTATAGTTGATAAGTGCTACGAATTGTATGCACCACGTGTTATTCGTTACTGCCGCTATGCCTTTTCATTAACACAATAGTTACATGTCAGTCGCCTGACTTTTGAATTTGGGTCAATCGATTTTGAATTGAATGGAGAAATAGCGGGCAGGAAGAAGCTCGCCAGCAGGTTACCCCATCATCTATCTTAGGGTGTGTGTGTGTGGGGGGGGGGGAGGGAGGGGGGTTAGGGGGGGCAGCACGACAGTGGTGCAAGTTCGCCGGAAAAAAATCGGTCATCGCCGAGTCTGGAGTGATGGCCAGGGCTGGTGGCAGGATGGCGGTGGGAGGAGGTTCCGAAGAAGGCTCCGGCCGCGGGTGGTGGTGGCAAGCGGTTCGGCCGGCCGGCCGTGCGGCGGTATGGGAAAGGAGACGAGCTGGAGGAAGAGGAAGGATTGCACGCCGTTGGATCTGCATCCGATGTGTTAAACTAATCAACTGACCCCAATTCAAAATCAATCGACTTACTTATAGCCACGCCCTTTCATTAAAGACCAGGGATAGAAACATACTCCCTCCTTTCCGGTTTATAAGACTCAATTCAAAAATCTCACCAACCAAGGTAGATGATGAGTGGTAGAATATTTTTTGTAGTTTGCAAAAGCACCCAATTAATGCTCTTGTTTTTCTCAAAAAATTATGTTTACAAATGCATTAATTGCAATGCATCCATGCATAAAGTGCATGCATTGGTCAGTTTTCTCTTAATACTTGCATGCAATGATTTAATGCACCTTGAAGTCTGAACATGTGATGAGGAACAACCAAACTGAGCCTCATAAAATGGAAAAACTAAAATTTTAAGATAAGCCTTATAAACTGGAAAGGAGGGAGTACAAGCTGTATGTCAGGAAAAGAGAAAGCCAAAAGCCAAAATAGCAACATGAAAAGCACAAAGTCCTGTGGCCTTATTACGAGAGGTCACGACTAGCCACATGAATTTTGATTTTGCTTTCCATTTTGAGTTTCCAAAGCTTAGAGAGGTCACGACTAGCGATGCTAATTAATAGACGCTCCATCATAATTGTACTTTCTTCGTTTTTTAGTTCACATATAAAGTTTGGTCAAAATCAAGTTTTATAAAGTTTGACGAATTTTATATTAAAAAATATAAACATTCATAATATGGAATCAATATTATCAGATGCATCATGAAAAGTATTTTCATACTATATAGTTTTAGTATTGTAGATGTTCATATTTTTTATATAAATTTGATCAAACTTTGTGTATTTTGACTTTGACCAAATCTTATATGCGGAGTAAAAAGAAACTGAAGGAGTACATAGGCAGTATAAGAATTATACTAGTAGTACTAGCCATCATAGTTCTGGATCTCCTAACCATTTGGCTGCTGTAATATTTGGTCTTCCACTTCAGGTTTACTTTTGTTAGGTTTCTTTTGGTGCTTGTAAGAACTATGATTGCTTCTTTTATGGAAATCAGGGGAAACCCTTTCTACTAAAAAGTGTACGAATTATATGCACCAACTGATCAATGCTTCTCATACGGAGTATCTCGTTTCAGTTTGTGATACATCACACCCCTACAAAGCGTCTAAATACATACGTACAGTAGTTGACAAAACTAAATTGTCGCTCTCTAGTTTACAAAACGATTTTATATTATGAGACGGAGGAAATACTACTGTATTAATTAGCAGCATATTCGCATATTCTAAGTTCCGGAAGGTCTCAGCTGTTAAAGACCTGGATAGAGCAGCAACGAAATAGAGTGGATAAAGCAACAAGAACAAGTAGTAGAAGCAGAGAACTGAGGATAGGCAGCAGCAGCAGTTAATAGTATTGAGAGCAGAGAGATACAGGTTTGGATCTAGGTTTAGAATACTGAGACACATAGAAGACACAGAGGAATGAAGAGCACCTTTTTTTTATTTTGAGGAGAAGGAATGGAGAGCACCCGGACGCGTCGTCGTGCTCCTCCTAGGCTTGCGTTGCGAATATGGGGCCTTTGGTAGAGGCCACCTCGGAAAGAAAAAAAAAGATCTAAACATGTAATAGTGGGTTCAGCCCAAAAGTTGAAATGAAGTATATAAAGAAATAAGAAAATAGAAGCAGGAAATCACTAATTAAAGAGTACTCATTGCAAATAACACTTCACCTTCCCAGGTCGTGACAAGTGGTGCACACGCAGCGTGCCACTTGTCACAACCTGAGAGTTTTTTTTCGTAGATCCGTATATTCAAAATGTTTTATCTCTTAAACCGTGCGTTCAAATCTCGAACCGTTTTCACCGTTAGATTCTTCGCGTCCAGATCTTCAAAACTAGATCTCATTTGATAGGTTTTGACAAACTTTTTTTTTCACGAAAAAAACCGGACGAAAAAACAGAACCGGGAGCACGGATTTTTTCCCTTTTCGAAAGAGGCATGCCTGTGCCTCTAGCGAAAATACAATCGTTTCTCTCATGGAAACAAAACCGTAACTCTTGTGGAAGGAAAAAAAAAACAGAAAACACGTTTTTTTCGTTTCCGAGACGCACGACCGTGACTCTCGCGAAAGCACAACCGTGCCTCTCGCGGAAGCAAAACCGTAACTATCGCAAAAAAAAACAGAAAACGCGTATTTTTTCCCTTTCCGAGAGGTACGGTCGTCACTCTCGTGAAAGCACAACCGTGCCTCTCGCGGAAGCAAAACCCTGACTCTCGCGAAAGAAAAAAGAACAGAAAAACGCGTTTTGTTTTTCTCTTTCTGAGAGGCACGGTCGTGACTCTCGTGAAAGAAAAATAATAAAAACGCGTTTTTTTCATTTTCGAAAGGCACGGCCTTGACTCTCGCTAAAGCACAACCGTACCTCTCATGGAAGAAGAACCGTAACTCTCGCGAAAAATAAAATAAAAAGAAAACATGTTTTTTCGCGTAATTTGTTTTGATCGAAAAGCTATGGAAGACCGGGGGAAAACCAAAACGTCGAAAAAAACAAAAAAATGTTTAAAAGCCAAAAACGTGTGCAGAAAAAAATTCGAAGGGAACGTTCAGAACACGACACGTGATGAATGACTGAGAACGCGCCAAGTGGCACTGATCGTTGCGAGGCTCCCGAAGGAGCGCTCGTTAACTAGTTGCTCTCATATAAAGAGAGAGAGAGAGTAGGGCCGTCACATCAGTAGGGCTGGGCCGGCACTGTGATATGTAGCGTGGGCGACGTTTGACAGGCCGCATGTGTACAGTAATGGTTGTCCCAAAAAGTTCAAAGGTATTTTCTAATTCTAAAATAATTTGAATATGACCACTAAATAACACCATTTCAAATCCTAAAAATACGCAAAAACTTCCAAATAACACACAATATTTAGAGTTTAGGAAAAATACGTCCTGGCCAAATACATTACAAAAATAACTTTTTTTCCAAAATAAAGGCTATATCAGTCATTTTAATAATTTTGTAAAATAGTTCGAGGTATACATATATAATTTTAAAATCAATAAAATAATCAATATAATATTTAAATCATTTCCAATTCTTTAATATTGCATAAACCAGCTCTTTGATTTCATTTTGAATTGGAATGTTCATATATTTAAAAGCATCAAATAAATACTCAAACCTTCCAATTATTAAATGAATTGAGATTGTGTTTGAACATTCTGAAGAATCAGAGAAAATCCAAAATGAATATTTCAGGGAAAGTACTTTTACTCCTTCTCAAAAAATGTTTACATATTCCAAAAGTTTTCAAATATTAGATAAAACCAATAAATTAATCTAAAATATTTACTTACTTTTATTTTATTAACATTAAAAAATAATATTACAACTGGTATAGACTACAAACAAACAAAAGTAACATCCGAAAATAACCTTGCAAACAGATCATTGCGGCTTTACTAAAGGTAAGATTTTGTTATTTTGTATGATAGTACAATGCCCGAGAAAAAATTCTACATTTCTTTTTGAAAAAAATGGGACATTGCGGCTGGTACATTACAAACAAAACCAAAGTAACATGCGAGAAAAACCTGCAGACAGATCATTGCGACTTAACTGGAGGTAAGATTTTGTTATCTTTGTATGATAGTGTAATGGTAAATGTTTGACAACGGCACGCCGGCCGAACTTTGCGCCGGTCGCGTCCACGCGCGTTCTGCCCCAGCCATCCACAAAGCGACAAGTAGGATGTATGCCATCCAAATCGTTGCTTTTCTTCAACCTCCCGCGGATCCCGCCCCATCCGCCCCCCAGCTCCGCGGATCTCGCCCCATCCTTGTCTCCTGCCTCCATCGTTGCTGCACGCAGCGCTGATGCCCGCATCTCCTGCCTCCATCACTGCAGCGCGTGAATAGGTCGCCGTCGGCCATGGAAGATCGAATCCCCGCCCGCCATGGATGCAGATCTCATCCCGCCACGCTTGCAACCCCGCTCGCCATTGGATGCAGCAAGGCTGGTGACCAATCCCATTCTCGTCGATTGCAACTCCCACACGCCTCGTGCTTCTGCTCGCCGACGACGAGCCGGGCGGCGATGGACAACACCGGAGGCTTCTGCAGAACCACCGCACCCCCTCATGTTGCAACCGTTTAAAAAAAGCTTCATCCCCCTAGATGAAAAGCTTCAACCGGATGTAGAGAAAGCTACAAGCGGTCAGCGCCATCGCCAAAAAGTTACAACCGTTGACACGAAATGCTACAACCTTCGATGAAAAAAGCTTCAACCAGAATGACACAAAAAGCCTTGACCAAGCGCTGCTAAAAAGAAAATAGCTACAACTTTTGGTAGAAAAGCTTCAACTGTTGTTGGAAAAAGCTCCAAGTATTGAGAGAGAAAACTACAACTAGACACTACGAAAATAAGAAAGCTTCAACCAGCGACGGCTGAAGATGGAAGAAGATGATAAAACGCTGCAGTTTTGCTACATGCTTCAACCAGCATAGATTTTGCTACAATCGGCATAACATTTTTCTACGACCGGCATCACATTTTGCTACAACACATAGCCGGCGTTGCGTTTTGCTACAACTAGCATCACTTTTTGCTGCAACCGGCATAACATTTTGCGACATCCATCATGGCTGAGCTGCGAGGCTCGACAGCGACGACGACATTTTTGCTGCAACCGTCGTAGGCTTTTGCTACGTCCGGCAACGGGTTTTGTTACATCCGTCCATTATGCAAATGTTGCTACCTGCAACGGCCAGCTACAACCAGCGAAAACAGCGACGCTTTTTTTTGCTGCAACCGTGTCTCCATTTTGCTACAACAAACAACGAAAAATGCTACAACGGGCAATTCTATTTGCTGGAACCAGTCAATCACCAGCAAGGCGGAGCTGCATCCATGGCGTGCGCGGGCGGCGAGGTGCGGGATCCATCCATGGCGAGCGTGGGTGGCGAAGTTGCATCCATGGCAAGCGCGGGTGGCGGAGCTGCATCCATGGTGAGCGCAGATCTCTGACGAGCGCGGGCGGCGGAGCTGCATCCATGGCGAGCGCGGATCTCGGGCAAGCGCGGATGGCCGGCGAGGGCGCCCACCGGCGATGTGAACTAGATTATTGACTCTAGTGCAAGTGGGAGATTGTTGGAAATATGCCCTAGAGGTAATAATAAATTAGTTATTATTATATTTCCTTGTTCATGATAATCGTTTATTATCCATGCTAGAATTGTATTGATAGGAAACTCAGATACATGTGTGGATACATAGACAACACCATGTCCCTAGTAAACCTCTAGTTGACTAGCTTGTTGATCAATAGATGGTTACTGTTTCCTGACCATGGAAATTGGATTTCGTTGATAACGGGATCACATCTTTAGGAGAATGATGTGATGGACAAGACCCAATCCTAAGCCTAGCACAAAGATCGTGTAGTTCGTATGCTAATGCTTTTCTAATGCCAAGTATCATTTCCTTAGACCATGAGATTGTGCAACTCCCGGATACCGTAGGAGTGCTTTGGGTGTGCCAAACGTCACAACGTAACTGGGTGGCTATAAAGGTTCACTACAGGTATCTCCGAAAATGTCTGTTGGGTTGGCACGAATCGAGACTGGGATTTGTCACTCCGTGTAACGGAGAGGTATGCACAATGTGACCAAGGAGTTGATCACGGGATGATGTGCTACGGAACGAGTAAAGAGACTTGCCGGTAACGAGATTGAACAAGGTATCAGATACCGACGATCGAATCTCGGGCAAGTACAATACCGCTGGACAAAGGGAATTGAATACGGGATTGATTAAGTCCTTGACATCGTGGTTCATCCGATGAGATCATCATGGAACATGTGGGAGCCAACATGGGTATCCAGATCCCGCTGTTGGTTATTGACTGGAGAGTTGTCTCGACCATGTCTGCATGACTCCCGAACCCGTAGGGTCTACACACTTAAGGTTCGATGACGCTAGGGTTATAGGGAAAGTATGTATGCGGTTACCGAATGTTGTTCGGAGTCCCGGATGAGATCTCGGACGTCACGAGGAGTTCCGAAATGGTCCGGAGGTAAAGATTGATATATAGGAAGTATGATTTTGGTCACCGGAAGTGTTCTGGGCATCATCGATAGTGTACCGGGACCACCAGAGGGGTCCGGGGGTCCACCGGGAGGGGCCACCAGCCCCGGAGGCCTACATGGGCCAATAGTGGGAAGGGACCAGCCCCTATGTGGGCTGGGGCGCCTCCCACCAAGGCCCAAGGCGTCCTCAAGAGGAGAGGGGGCAAACCCTAGGCGCAGATGGGCCCTAAGGCCCACCCTAGGTGCGCCCCCCTCTCTCTCCCCCTTGGCCGCCTCCCAGATGGGATCTGGGGGCTGCCGCCACCCCTAGGGAGGGAACCCTAGATGAGGGCGCAGCCCCTCCCCTCCCCCTATATATACTTGAGCAAAGGGGCAGCCCAACACATGATTCAATCTCCCTGTTGGCGCAGCCCTACCCCTCTTCCTCCTCGTCTCTCGTAGTGCTTGGCGAAGCCCTGCTGGAGTCCCGCGCTCCTCCACCACCACCACGCCGTCGTGCTGCTGCTGGATAGAGTCTTCCCCAACCTCTCCTTCTCCCCTTGCTGGATCAAGGCGTAGGAGACGTCACCGGGCTGTATGTGTGTTGAACGCGGAGGTGCCGTCCATTCGGCACTAGGATCATCGGTGATTTGGATCACGACGAGTACGACTCCATCAACCCCGTTCACTTGAACGCTTCCGCTTAGCGATCTACAAGGGTATGTAGATGCACTCTCCTTCCCCTCGTTGCTAGAATACTCCATATATTGATCTTGGTGATGCGTAGAAAATTTTGAATTTCTGCTACGTTCCCCAACAGTGGCATCATGAGCTAGGTCTATGCGTAGTTTCTATGCACGAGTAGAACGCAAGTTGTTGTGGGCGTCGATTTTGTCAATTTGCTTGCCGTTACTACTCTTATCTTGATTCGGCGGCATCGTGGGATGAAGCGGCCCGGACCGACCTTACATGTACTCTTACGTGAGACTGGTTCCACCGACTGACATGCACTAGTTGCATAAGGTGGCTAGCGGGTGTCTGTCTCTCCCACTTTAGTCGGATCGGATTCGATGAAAAGGGTCCTTATGAAGGGTAAATAGAAATTGGCATATCACGTTGTGGTTTTGGCGTAGGTAAGAAACGTTCTTGCTAGAAACCTATAGCAGCCACATAAAAACTTGCAACAACAATTAGAGGACGTCAAACTTGTTTTTGCAGCATATGTTGGGTTTCGTAGTAATTTCAAAAAATTTCCTACGCACACGCAAGATCATGGTGATGCATAGCAACGAGAGGGGAGAGTGTTGTCTACGTACCCACGCAGACTGACTGCGGAAGCGTTGACACAACGTAGAGGAAGTAGTCGTACGTCTTCACGATCCAACTGATCAAGCACCGAAACTACGGCATCTCCGAGTTCGAGCACACGTTCAGCTCGATGACGATCCCTGGACTCCGATCCAGCAAAGTGTCGGGGAAGAGTTCCGTCAGCACGACGGCATGGTGACGATCTTGATGTACTACAGCAGCAGGGCTTCGCCTAAACTCCGCTACAGTATTATCGAGGACTATGGTGGCTGGGGGCGCCGCACACGGCTAAGGAATAGATCACGTGGATCAACTTGTGTGTTTCTGGGGTGCCTCTGCCTCAGTATATAAAGGAGCCAAGGGGGAGGGGGCGCCGGCCAGGAGGAGGGCGCAAGAGGAGTCCTACTCCTTCCGGGAGTAGGACTCCCCCCCCAATCCTAGTTGGACTAGGATTCCCCGAGGGGGAAAGAGAGAGAGGGGGGCCGGCCACCTCTCCTAGTCCTAATAGGACTAGGGGAGGGGGGAGGTGCGCAGCCACCTTGGGCTGCCCCTTTCTCCTTTCCACTAAAGCCCATTAAGGCCCATATGGCTCCCGGGGGGTTCCGGTAACCTCCCGGTACTCTGGTAAAATCCCGATTTCACCCGGAACACTTTCGATATCCAAACATACGCTTCCAATATATCAATCTTTACGTCTCGACCATTTCGAGACTCCTCGTCATGTCCATGATCACATCCGGGACTCCGAACAACCTTCGGTACATCAAAATGCATAAACTCATAATATAACTGTCATCATAACCTTAAGCGTGCGGACCCTACGGGTTCGAGAACAATGTAGACATGACCGAGACACGTCTCCGGTCAATAACCAATAGCGGGACCTGGATGCCCATATTGGCTCCTACATATTCTACGAAGATCTTTATCGGTCAGACAGCATAACAACATACGTTGTTCCCTTTGTCATCGGTATGTTACTTGCCCGAGATTCGATCGTCGGTATCCAATACCTAGTTCAATCTCGTTACCGGCAAGTCTCTTTACTCGTTCCGTAATACATCATCTCACAACTAACATATTAGTTGTAATGCTTGCAAGGCTTATGTGATGTGCATTACCGAGAGGGCCCAGAGATACCTCTCCGACAATCGGAGTGACAAATCCTAATCTCGAAATACGCCAACCCAACATGTACCTTTGGAGACACCTGTAGTACTCCTTTATAATCACCCAGTTACGTTGTGACGTTTGGTAGTACCCAAAGTGTTCCTCCGGTAAACGGGAGTTGCATAATCTCATAGTTATAGGAACATGTATAAGTCATGAAGAAAGCAATAGCAACATACTAAACAATCAGGTGCTAAGCTAATGGAATGGGTCATGTTAATCAGATCATTCAACTAATGATGTGACCTCGTTAATCAAATAACAACACTTTGTTCATGGTCAGGAAACATAACCATCTTTGATTAACGAGCTAGTCAAGTAGAGGCATACTAGTGACACTAAGTTTGTCTATGTATTCACACATGTATTATGTTTCCGGTTAATACAATTCTAGCATGAATAATAAACATTTATCATGATATAAGGAAATAAATAATAACTTTATTATTGCCTCTAGGGCATATTTCCTTCAGTGTCCCACTTGCACTAGAGTCAATAATCTAGATTACAATGTAATGATTCTAACACCCATGGAGCCTTGGTGCTGATCATGTTTTGCTCGTGGAAGAGGCTTAGTCAAGGGTCTGCAACATTCAGATCCGTATGTATCTTGCAAATCTCTATGTCTCCCACCTGGACTAGATCTCGGATGGAGTTGAAGCGTCTCTTGATGTGCTTGGTCCTTTTGTGAAATCTGGATTCCTTTGCCAAGGCAATTGCACCAGTGTTGTCACAAAAGATTTTCATTGGACCCGATGCACTAGGTATGAGACCTAGATCGGATATGAACTCCTTCATCCAGACTCCTTCGTTCGCTGCTTCCGAAGCAGCTATGTACTCCGCTTCACATGTAGATCCTGCTACGACGCTTTGTTTAGAACTACACCAACTGACAGCTCCACCGTTTAATGTAAACACGTATCCGGTTTGCGATTTAGAATCGTCCGGATCAGTGTTAAAGCTTGCATCAACCTAACCTTTTACGGTGAGCTCTTTGTCACCTCCATATACGAGAAACATATCCTTAGTCCTTTTCAGGTATTTCAGGATGTTCTTGACCGCTGTCCAGTGATCCACTCCTGGATTACTTTGGTACCTCCCTGCTAAACTTATAGCAAGGCACACATCAGGTCTGGTACACAGCATTGCATACATGATAGAGCCTATGGCTGAAGCATAGGGAACATCTTTCATTTTCTCTCTATCTTCTGCAGTGGTCGGGCATTGAGTCTTACTCAACTTCACACCTTGTAATACAGGCAAGAACCCTTTCTTTGCTTGATCCATTTTGAACTTCTTCAAAACTTTGTCAAGGTATGTGCTTTGTGAAAGTCCAATTAAGCGTCTTGATCTATCTCTATAGATCTTAATGCCTAATATGTAAGCAGCTTCTCCGAGGTCTTTCATTGAAAAACTCTTATTCAAGTATCCCTTTATGCTATCCAGAAATTCTATATCATTTCCAATTAGTAATATGTCATCCACATATAATATCAGAAATGCTACAGAGCTCCCACTCACTTTCTTGTAAATACAGGCTTCTCCGAAAGTCTGTATAAAACCAAATGCTTTGATCACACTATCAAAGCGTTTATTCCAACTCCGAGAGGCTTGCACCAACATAAATGGATCGCTGGAGCTTGCACACTTTGTTAGCTACCTTTGGATCGACAAAACCTTCCGGTTGCATCATATACAACTCTTCTTCCAGGAATCCATTCAGGAATGCAATTTTGACATCCATCTGCCAAATTTCATAATCATAAAATGCGGCAATCGCTAACATGATTCGGACAGACTTAAGCATCGCTACAGGTGAGAAAGTCTCATCGTAGTTAACCCCTTGAACTTGTTGAAAACCTTTCGCAACAAGTCGAGCTTTGTAGACAGTAACATTACCATCAGCGTCAGTCTTCTTCTTGAAGATCCATTTATTCTCAATTGCTTGCCGATCATCGGGCAAGTCAACCAAAGTTCATACTTTGTTCTCATACATGGATCCCATCTCAGATTTCATGGCTTCAAGCCACTTTGCGGAATCTGGGCTCACCATCGCTTCTTCATAGTTCGTAGGTTCATCATGATCTAGTAGCATGACTTCCAGAACAGGATTACCGTACCACTCTGGTGCGGATCTTACTCTGGTTGATCTACGAGGTTCAGTAGTATCTTGATCTGAAGTTTCATGATCATTATCATTAGCTTCCTCACTAACTGGTGTAGGTGTCACTGAAATAGTTTTCTGTGATGTACTACTTTCCAGTAAGGGAGCAGGTACAGTTACCTCGTCAAGTTCTACTTTCCTCCCACTCACTTCTTTCGAGAGAAACTCCTTCTCTAGAAAGGATCCATTCTTAGCAACGAATGTCTTGCCTTCGGATCTGTGATAGAAGGTGTACCCAACAGTCTCCTTTGGGTATCCTATGAAGACACATTTCTCCGATTGGGGTTCGAGCTTATCAGGTTGAAGCTTTTTCACATAAGCATCGCAGCCCCAAACTTTAAGAAACGACAACTTTGGTTTCTTGCCAAACCATAGTTCATAAGGTGTCATCTCAACGGATTTTGATGGTGCCCTATTTAACGTGAATGCGGCCGTCTCTAAAGCATAACCCCAAAATGATAGCGGTAAATCTGTAAGAGACATCATAGATCGCACCATATCTAGTAAAGTACGATTACGACGTTCGGACACACCATTACGCTGTGGTGTTCCGGGTGGCGTGAGTTGCGAAACTATTCCACAGTTTTTCAAATGTACACCAAACTCGTAACTCAAATATTCTCCTCCACGATCAGATCGTAGAAACTTTATTTTCTTGTTACGATGATTTTCAACTTCACTCTGAAATTCTTTGAACTTTTCAAATGTTTCAGACTTATGTTTCATTAAGTAGATATACCCATATCTACTTAAATCATCTATGAAGGTGAGAAAATAACGATATCCGCCACGAGCCTCAATATTCATCGGACCACATACATCGGTATGTATGATTTCCAACAAATCTGTTGCTCTCTCCATAGTACCGGAGAACGGTGTTTTAGTCATCTTGCCCATGAGGCACGGTTCGCAAGTACCAAGTGATTCATAATCAAGTGGTTCCAAAATTCCATCAGTATGGAGTTTCTTCATGCGCTTTACACCGATATGACCTAAACGACAGTGCCACAAATAAGTTGCACTTTCATTATCAACTCTGCATCTTTTGGCTTCAACATTATGAATATGTGTATTACTACTATCGAGATTAAATAAGAATAGATCACTCTTCAAGGGTGCATGACCATAAAAGATATTACTCATATAAATAGAACAACCATTATTCTCTGATTTAAATGAATAACCGTCTCGCATTAAACAAGATCCAGATATAATGTTCATGCTCAACGCTGGCACCAAATAACAATTATTTAGGTCTAATACTAATCTCGAAGGTAGATGTAGAGGTAGCGTGCCGACCGCGATCACATCGACTTTGGAACCGTTTCCCACGCGCATCGTCACCTCGTCCTTTGCCAGTGCCCGCTTATTCCGTAGTCCCTGTTTCGAGTTGCAAATATTAGCAACAAAACCAGTATCAAATACCCAGGTGCTACTGCGAGCTCTAGTAAGGTACACATCAATAACATGTATATCACATATACCTTTGTTCACCTTGCCATCCTTCTTATCCGCCAAATACTTGGGGCAGTTCCGCTTCCAGTGACCAGTCTGCTTGCAGTAGAAGCACTCAGTTTCAGGCTTAGGTCCAGACTTGGGTTTCTTCTCTTGAGTAGCAACTTGCCTGCCGTTCTTTTTGAAGTTCCCCTTCTTCTTCCCTTTGCCCTTTTTCTTGAAACTAGTGGTCTTGTTGACCATCAACACTTGATGCTCCTTCTTGATTTCTACCTCCGCAGCTTTCAGCATCGCGAAGAGCTCGGGAATAGTCTTGTTAATCCCTTGCATATTATAGTTCATCACGATGCTCTTGTAGCTTGGTGGCAGTGATTGGAGAATTCTGTCAATGATGCAATCATCCGGAAGATTAACTCCCAATTGAATCAAGTGATTATTATATCCAGACATTTTGAGTATATGCTCACTGACAGAACTGTTCTCCTCCATCTTGCAGCTATAGAACTTATTGGAGACTTCATATCTCTCAATCCGGGCATTTGCTTGAAATATTAACTTCAACTCCTGGAACATCTCATATGCTCCATGACGTTCAAAACGTCGTTGAAGTCCCGATTCTAAGCCGTAAAGCATGGCACACTGAACTATCGAGTAGTCATCAGCTTTGCTCTGCCAGAAGTTCATAACATCCGGCGTTGCTCCTGCAGCAGGCCTGGCACCCAGCGGTGCTTCCAGGACGTAATTCTTCTGTGCAGCAATGAGGATAATCCTCAAGTTACGGACCCAGTCCGTATAATTGCTACCATCATCTTTCAACTTTGCTTTCTCAAGGAACGCATTAAAATTCAACGGAACAACAACACGAGCCATCTATCTACAATCAACATAAACAAGCAAGATACTATCAGGTACTATGTTCATGATAAGTTTAAGTTCAATTAATCAAATTACTTGAGAACTCCCACTTACATAGACATCCCTCTAATCCTCTAAGTGATCACGTGATCCAAATCAACTAAACCATAACCGATCATCACGTGAGATGGAGTAGTTTTCAATGGTGAACATCGTTATGTTGATCATATCTACTATATGATTCACGCTCGACCTTTCGGTCTCCGTGTTTCGAGGCCATATCTGCATATGCTAGGCTCGTCAAGTTTAACCTGAGTATCCTGCGTGTGCAAAACTGGCTTGCACCCGTTGTAGATGGACGTAGAGCTTATCACACCCGATCATCACGTGGTGTCTGGGCACGATGAACTTTGGCAACGGTGCATACTCAGGGAGAACACTTCTTGATAATTTAGTGAGAGATCATCTTATAATGCTACCGTCAATCAAAGCAAGATAAGATGCATAAAAGGATAAACATCACATGCAATCAATATAAGTGATATGATATGGCCATCATCATCTTGTGCTTGTGATCTCCATCTCCGAAGCACCGTCATGATCACCATCGTCACCGGCGCGACACCTTGATCTCCATCGTAGCATTGTTGTCGTCTCGTCAATCTTATGCTTCCACGACTATCACTACCGTTTAGTAATAAAGTAAAGCATTACATCACGATTTCATTGCATACAATAAAGCGACAACCATATGGCTCCTGCCAGTTGCCGATAACTCGGTTACAAAACATGATCATCTCATACAATAAAATTCAGCATCATGCCTTGACCATATCACATCACAACATGCCCCGCAAAAACAAGTTAGACGTCCTCTACTTTGTTGTTGCAAGTTTTACGTGGCTGCTACGGGCTTAAGCAAGAACCAATCTCACCTATGCATCAAAACCACAACGATAGTTTGTCAAATAGACTCCGTTTTAACCTTCGCACGGACCGGGCGTAGCCACACTTGGTTCAACTAAAGTTGGAGATACAGTCGCCCGCAAGCCACCTATGTGCAAAGCACGTCGGGGGAACCGGTCTCGCGTAAGCGTACGCGTAATGTTGGTCCGGGTCGTCTCGTCCAACAATGCCGCCGAACCAAAGTATGACATGCTGGTAGGCAGTATGACTTATATTGCCCACAACTCACTTGTGTTCTACTCGTGCATATAACATCAACACAAATAACCTAGGCTCGGATGCCACTGTTGGGTTTCGTAGTAATTTCAAAAAAATTCCTACGCACACGCAAGATCATGGTGATGCATAGCAACGAGAGGGGAGAGTGTTGTCTACGTACCCACGCAGACCGACTGCGGAAGCGTTGAGACAACGTAGAGGAAGTAGTCGTACATCTTCACGATCCAACCGATCAAGCACCGAAACTACGGCACCTCCAAGTTCGAGCACACGTTCAGCTCGATGACGATCCCCGGACTCCGATCCAGCAAAGTGTCGGGGAAGAGTTCCGTCAGCACGACGGCGTGGTGACGATCTTGATGTACTACAGCAGCAGGGCTTCGCCTAAACTCCGCTACAGTATTATCGAGGACTATGGTGGCTGGGGGCGCCGCACACGGCTAAGGAATAGATCACGTGGATCAACTTGTGTGTTTCTGGGGTGCCTCTACCTCAGTATATAAAGGAGCCAAGGGGGAGGGGGGCGCCGGCCAGGAGGAGGGCGCAGGAGGAGTCCTACTCCTTCCGGGAGTAGGACTCCCCCCCCCCAATCCTAGTTGGACTAGGATTCCCCGAGGGGGAAAGAGAGAGAGGGGGGCCGGCCACCTCTCCTAGTCCTAATAGGACTAGGGGAGGGGGGAGGTGCGCAGCCACCTTGGGCTGCCCCTTTCTCCTTTCCACTAAAGCCCATTAAGGCCCATATGGCTCCCAGGGGGTTCCGGTAACCTCCCGGTACTTCGGTAAAATCCCGATTTCACCCGGAACACTTCCGATATCCAAACATAGGCTTCCAATATATCAATCTTTACGTCTCGACCATGTCGAGACTCCTCGTCATGTCCGTGGTCACATCCGGGACTCCGAACAACCTTCGGTACATCAAAATGCATAAACTCATAATATAATTGTCATCGTAACCTTAAGCGTGCGGACCCTACGAGTTCGAGAACAATGTAGACATGACCGAGACACGTCTCCGGTCAATAACCAATAGTGGGACCTGGATGCCCATATTGGCTCCTACATATTCTACGAAGATCTTTATCGGTCAGACCGCATAACAACATACGTTGTTCCCTTTGTCATCGGTATGTTACTTGCCCGAGATTCGATCGTCGGTATCCAATACCTAGTTCAATCTCGTTACCGGCAAGTCTCTTTACTCGTTCCGTAATACATCATCTCACAACTAACATATTAGTTGTAATGCTTGCAAGGCTTATGTGATGTGCATTACCGAGAGGGCCCAGAGATACCTCTCCGACAATCGGAGTGACAAATCCTAATCTCGAAATACGCCAACCCAACATGTACCTTTGGAGACACCTGTAGTACTCCTTTAAAATCACCCAGTTACGTTGTGACGTTTGGTAGTACCCAAAGTGTTCCTCCGGTAAACGGGAGTTGCATAATCTCATAGTTATAGGAACATGTATAAGTCATGAAGAAAGCAATAACAACATACTAAACGATCGGGTGCTAAGCTAATGGAATGGGTCATGTCAATCAGATCATTCAACTAATGATGTGACCTCGTTAATCAAATAACAACACTTTGTTCATGGTCAGGAAACATAACCATCTTTGATTAACGAGCTAGTCAAGTAGAGGCATACTAGTGACACTAAGTTTGTCTATGTATTCACACATGTATTATGTTTCCGGTTAATACAATTCTATTATGAATAATAAACATTTATCATGATATAAGGAAATAAATAATAACTTTATTATTGCCTCTAGGGCATATTTCCTTCAGCATATGCCTTGTGATGTGATATGGCCAAAATGATGTGATGAATGATATATGTGATGTATGAGATTGATCATGTTCTTGTAATAGGAATCACGACTTGCATGTCGATGAGTATGACAACCGGCAGGAGCCATAGGAGTTGTCTTAATTTATTTATGACCCGCGTGTCAACTTAAATGTCATGTAATTACTTTAGTTTATTGCTAAAGCGTTAGCCATAGTAGTATAAGTAATAGATGACAAGACAACTTCAAGAAGACACGATGATGGAGATCATGATGAGGGAGATCATGGTGTCATGCCGGTGACAACGATGATCATGGAGCCCCGAAGATGGAGATCAAAAGGAGCAAAATGATATTGTCCATATCATGTCACTATTTGATTGCATGTGATGTTTATCATGTTTTACATCTTATTTGCTTAGAACGACGGTAGCTTAAATGAGATGATCCCTCACTAAAATTTCAAGAAATGTGTTCCCCCTAACTGTGCACCGTTGCGAAGGTTCATTGTTTCGAAGCACCACATGATGATCAGGTGTGATAGATTCTAACGTTCGAATACAACGGGTGTAAGCCAGATTTACACAGCAGAAACACTTAGGTTGACTTGACGAGCCTAGCATGTACAAACATGGCCTCGGAACATAGAAGACCGAAAGGTCGAGCATGAGTCGTATAGGAGATACGATCAACATGAAGATGTTCACCGATGTTGACTAGTCCGTCTCACGTGATGATCGGACACGGCCTAGTTGACTCGGATCATGTTTCACTTAGATGACTAGAGGGATGTCTGTCTGAGTGGGAGTTCATTAGATGAACTCAATTATCATGAACATAGTCTAAATTGTCTTTGCAAATATGTTGTAGATAAATAGCTCACGTTGTAGCTCCCTGTTTCAATACATTCCTAGAGAAAGATTAAGTTGAAAGATATTGTAGGCAATGATGCGGACTGGGTCCGTAGTCCGAGGAGTGTCCACAATGCTACACAGAAGGCTGCCGTCTTTGATGCACTGCTCGATGTGCAAACCCCTACAACGTCGTCTGTGGATGTTGTGAACACCTGACAGACACATCCTGATGACTACTTGATAGTTTAGTGCACCATACTTTACGGCTTAGAATCGGGATTCCAATGACGTTTTGAACGCCATAGAACATATGAGATGTTCCAAGAGCCGAAATTGGGATTTTAGTCTCATGCCCGTGTTGAGAGGTGTGAGACCTCTAACAAGTTCTTTTGCCAACAAGATGGAGGAGAATAGCTCAGCTAGTGAGCATGTGCTCAGAATGTCTGGGTGCTACAATCACTTAAATCAAGTGGGAGTTAAACTTCCAGATAAGATAGTGATTGATAGAGTTCTCTAGCCACTATCACTAAGCTACTAGATCTTCGTGATGAACTATGACATGCAAGGGATGGAGTTGATCCCGGAGCTGTTCGCGGTGCTTAAGACCGCAAAAGGTAGAAATCAAGAAGGAGCATCAAGTGTTGATGGTTTAACAAGACCACTGGTTTCAAGAAGGGCAAGGGCTAGAAGGGAAACTTCATGGATGGAAAACCAGTTGCCGCTCCAGTGAAGGAACCCATGGTTGAACCCAAACCCGAGACTAAGTGCTTCTATTGTAAGGGGAACGGTCACTGGTAGCGGAATTACCCCAAATGCATGGTAGATAAGAAGGCTGGCAACTTCAAAGTATATACGTGTTATTAATGTGTACCTCACTAGTACTCCTGGTAGCACCTGGGTATTGGATACCGGTTTAGTTGCTATTATTGGTGACTTGAAGCAAAAGCTACGGACTAAACGGAGACTAGCTAAGGGCGAGGTGACGATGTGTGTTGGAAGCGTTTCCAAAGTTGATGAGATCACCATCACACGCTCCATCTGCCTTCGGGATTAGTATTGAACCTAGATAAATGTTATCAGGTGTCTACGTTGAGCATGAATATGATTAGATCATGTTCATTGCAATACGGTTATTCATTTAAATTAGAGAATAATGGTTATTCTGTTTACATGAATAATACCTTTCATGGTCATGCACCCTATGTGAATGGTTCATTGAATCTCGGTCGTGGTAACACACATGTTCACGCCAAAGGATGTAGAGTTAATAATGATAGTACCACTTTCTTGTGGCACTGCCGCTTAGGTCATATTGGCGTAAGATGCATGAAGAAACTCCATGTCTATGGATGTTTGGAGTCACTTGTTTTTGAATCGCTTGACACATGCGAGCCATGCCTCATGGGCAGGATGACTAAGACCCCGTTTTCAGGTACAATGAAACGGGCAAGTGACTTGTTGGAAATCATGCATGCTGATGCGTGTGATCCAATGAGAATTGAAGCGTGCGGTGGATATCACTATTTTCTCATATTCACTGACGATTTGGGTAGATATAGGTATATCTACTTAATGAAGCACAAGTCTGAAATGTTTGAAAAGTTCAAGCGATTTCAGAGTGAAGTTAAGAATCATCATAACAATAAGATCATGTTCCTACGATCTGATCAAAAGGGGATTTTCTGAGTTATGAGTTTGGCAATCACTTAAGACATTGTGGAATTGTTTCACAGTTGAAGCCACCTGGAACACCACAAGGTAATGGTGTATCCGGACGTTGTAATCGAACCTTATGAGATATGGTGCGATCTATGATGTCTCTTACCGATCTACCGTTTTCATTTTGAGGTTATGCGTTAGAGACAGCTGCATTCACTTTAGATAGGACACCATCTAAGTCCGTTGAGACGACGTCGTATGAACATTGGTTTGGCAAGAAACTAAAGTTGTCGTTTCTTAATGTTTGGGGCTGCGATGCTTAAGGCTGCAGCCGGAGAAGCTCGAACCCAAAGCGGACAAACACATCTTCATAGGATACCCAAAGGTGACAGTTGGGTATACCTTCTATCTCAGATCCGAGGGCAAATTGTTTGTCGCTAAGAACGGGTCCTTTCTCGAGAAGGAGTTTCTCTCGAAAGAATTGAGTGGGAGGAAGATAGAACTTGATGAGGTTGTTGAACCTTTACTTCAACCAAAGAGTGATGCAACACAGAAAGATGTTTTCTGTGGCACCTACGTCTGTTGAATAGGAAGTTAATGATAGTGATCATGAAGCTTCGGATCAAGTTGCTATCGAACCTCGTAGGTCGACAAGGATATGTACTACTCCTAAGTGGTATGGTAATCCTGTCTTAGATATCATGTTGTTAGACAACAATGAACCTACGAGCTATGGAGAAGCGATGGTGGGCCCGTATTCCGACAAATGGTTAGAAACCATGAAATCTGAGATAGGATCCATGTATGGACTTTGGTGGACTTGCCCGTTGATCGGCAAGCCATCAAGATAAATGGATCTTTGAGAAGAAGACAGACGTGGGCGGTATTATTACCGTCTATGAAGCTCGACTTGTGGGAAAGAGTCTTTTCACAACTTCAAGGAGTTGACTACGATGAGAATTTCTCACCCGTAGCGATGCTTAAGTCTGTCGGAATCATGATAGCATTAGCTGTATTTTTTCGATTATGAAATCTTACAGATGGATGTCAGAACAAGTTTTCTTACCACTTTTCGTAAGAAAAGTTGTATGTGATACAATAAAAGGTTTTGTCGATCCTAAGGATGCTAAAAGGTATGCTGGCTCCAGCAATCCTTCTATGGACTAGAGCAAGCATCTCGGAATCGGAATATATGTTTTGATGGAGTGATCAAAGCTTTTAGGTTTATACAATGTTTGCTAGAAACTTGTATTTACAAGAAAGTGAGTGGGAGCACTATAACATTTCTGATAAGTATATGTGGATGACATATTGTTGATCTGAAATAATGTAGAATTTCTGGAAAGCAAAAACGGTTGTTTGAAGAGTGATTTTCAAAGGAAGACCTGAATAAAGCTGCTTACAAGATCTATAGAGATAGATCAAAATGCCTGATGATACTTTCAAAGAACACACACCTTGACATGTTTTTGAAGGAGTTCAAAATAGATCAGTCAAAGAAGGGGTTCTTACCTGAGTTGTAAGGTATCAAGTTGAGTAAGACTCAAAGATTGACCACGGCAGAAGAAAGAGGAAGGACGAAGGTCGTCCCCTATGCTTTTGTCATAGGCTCTATATGGTATGCCATGCTAAAGTACCGCACCAGATGTGTGCCTTGCCACATGTCTGGCAAGAGGGTACAAAGGTGATCTAGGACTGGATCACCAGATAACTGTCAAAATTTTCCTTAGAGGAATAAGGAAATGTTTCTCGGTTATGGAGGTGATAAAGAGTTCGACGTAAAGAGTTACGTCGATGCAAGCTTAACACCTATCCGGATAGCTCTGAGTAGATATACCAGATACGTATAATGGAGCAACAATTTGGAATAGCTCCAAGTGGAACATGGTAGCAGCATCTACGATATAAAGTTTTGCGAAATACATAGGGATCTGAATATGGCAAGAACCGTTGACTACAACCTCTCTCACAAGCATAACATGATCAAACCCAAAACTCTTTGAGTGTTTATCACATAGTGACGTGAACTAGATCATTGAGTCTAGTAGACTCTTGGATGTTGGTCACATGGCGATGTGACCTGTGAGTGTTAATCACATGGCGATGTGAACTAGATTATTGATTCTAGTGCAAGTGGGAGACTGTTGGAAATATGCCCTAGAGGCAATAATAAATTGGTTATTATTATATTTCCTTGTTCATGATAATCGTTTATTATCCATGCTAGAATTGTATTGATAGGAAACTCAGATACATGTGTGGATACATAGACAACACCATGTCCCTAGTAAGCCTCTAGTTGACTAGCTCGTTGATCAATAGATGGTTACGGTTTCCTGACCATGGACATTGGATGTCGTTGATAACGGGATCACATCATTAGGAGAATGATGTGATGGACAAGACCCAATCCTAAGCCTAGCACAAAGATCGTGTAGTTCGTATGCTAAAGCTTTTCTAATGTCAAGTATCATTTCCTTAGACCATGAGATTGTGCAACTCCCGGATACCGTAGGAGTGCTTTGGGTGTGCCAAACATCACAACATAACTGGGTGGCTATAAAGGTTCACTACAGGTATCTTCGAAAGTGTCTGTTGGGTTGGCACGAATCGAGACTGGGATTTGTCACTCCGTGTAACGAAGAGGTATCTCTGGGCCCACTCGGTAGGACATCATCATAATGTGCACAATGTGACCAAGGAGTTGATCACGGGATGATGTGCTACGGAACGAGTAAAGAGACTTGCCAATAACGAGATTGAACAATGTATCGGATACCAATGATCGAATGTCGGGCAAGTACAATACCGCTGGACAAAGGGAATTGAATACGGGATTGATTAAGTCCTTGACATCGTGGTTCATCCGATGAGATCATCGTGGAACATGTGGGAGCCAACATGGGTATCCAGATCCCGCTGTTGGTTACTGACCAGAGAGTTGTCTCGGCCATGTCTGCATGACTCCCGAACCCGTAGGGTCTACACACTTAAGGTTCGATGACGCTAGGGTAAGTATGTATGCGGTTACTGAATGTTGTTCGGAGTCCCGGATGAGATCCCGGACGTCACGAGGAGTTCCGGAATGGTCCGGAGGTATAGATTGATATATAGGAAGTATGATTTTGGCCACCGGAAGTGTTCCGGGCATCACCGATAGTGTACCGGGACCACCGGAGGGGTCCGGGGGTCCACCGGGAGGGGCCACCAGCCCCGGAGGCCTACATGGGCCAATAGTGGGAAGGGACCAGCCCCTATGTGGGCTGGGGCGCCTCCCACCAAGGCCCAAGGCGTCCTCAAGAGGAGAGGGGGCAAACCCTAGGCGCAGATGGGCCCTAAGGCCCACCCTAGGTGCGCCCCCCTCTCTCTCCCCCTTGGCCGCCTCCCAGATGGGATCTGGGGGCTGCCGCCAGCCCTAGGGAGGGAACCCTAGGTGAGGGCGCAGCCCCTCCCCTCCCCCTATATATACTTGAGCAAAGGGGCAGCCCAACACACGATTCAATCTCCCTGTTGGCGCAGCCCTACCCCTCTTCCTCCTCGTCTCTCGTAGTGCTTGGCGAAGCCCTGCTGGAGTCCCGCGCTCCTCCACCACCACCACGCCGTCGTGTTGCTGCTGGATGGAGTCTTCCCCAACCTCTCCTTCTCCCCTTGCTGGATCAAGGCGTAGGAGACGTCACCGGGCTGTACGTGTGTTGAACGCGAAGGTGCCGTCCGTTCGGCACTAGGATCATCGGTGATTTGGATCACGACGAGTACGACTCCATCAACCCCGTTCACTTGAACGCTTCCGCTTAGCGATCTACAAGGGTATGTAGATGCACTCTCCTTCCCCTCGTTGCTAGATTACTCCATAGATTGATCTTGGTGATGCGTAGAAAATTTTGAATTTTTGCTACGTTCCCCAACAAGTAAAGCATTATACATTTATTTATTTAAGGAGACATTACTCACACGCTATATTGTGTTATTCTTTTTCAGCAGTCTTGAACTCTTGATCGGGGGTGCTATCAGAAAGTCGGGCAGGGTTTCACTCATACTAGTCCTTAGAGCATCTCCAGCCGTTTGGCCCCCCAAGACGCATAAAAAGCGCCCCTGGGGGCGAGCCGGCGATGCAATCGGCGCTGGGGGCAATTTCGCGCCCAGTCGTCGCCCCCAGGCGCCGAAATTAGCCCACTTTTCAGCCCCATTTCGGTGAATAAAGGGCCCATATGGGCGACAATAGGCCTATATTCGGCGTGGTTCGCCGTTGTTCGGCGTTCAATTATGCACATAAATTTTTTATCACATATTTCATCACAAAAATATCAAATACTTCAACCAAATAGTACTACAACAAATAGTTCAATACAAATTATATAGTTCAACAAATAAAAACTCATATTTCATCACACTTCGCGCCCGGCGTCGCCCTTCAGCCTCCATAGATGCTCTATCAGATCTTGCTGAAGTTGATGATGCACCTGTGGGTCTCGGATCTCCTGACGCATACAGAGATAGGCAGTCGGGGTTGCCGGTAGCTGGTGATCAACTTCGGTTAGAGGACCCTGCCTGTAGTATTGTTCAGTGTCAAACACTGAGTCTTCTTGCTCGCTCTCGATGATCATGTTGTGCAAGATGACACAGCAAGTCATAATCTCCCACATTTGATCTTTCGACCAGGCCTGAGCGGGGTACCGAACAACAGCAAATCGAGATTGGAGCACACCAAATGCCCGCTCGACATCCTTCCTGCAAGCCTCCTGAACCTTCGCAAATCAGGCGTTCTTGCCTCCTGGCACAGGGTTTGAGATCGTCTTCACAAATGTCGACCATCTCGGATAGATGCCATCAGCTAGATAGTACCCCTTGTTGTAGTGCCGCCCATTGATCTCGAAGTTCACCGAAGGAGAATGACCTTCAACAAGCTTGGCAAAGAAAGGAGAGCACTGCAGCACGTTGATGTCATTGTGAGTTCCTGGCATACCAAAGGAGTGCCAAATCCAGAGGTCCTGTGTGGCCACCGCCTCAAGCACCACACTGCAACCGCCTTTGGCGCCTTTGTACATCCCCTGCCAAGCAAATGGGCAATTCTTCCATTTCCAATGCATGCAGTCGATGCTTCCAAGCATCCCAGGAAATCCTCTTGCTGCATTCTGTGCTAGGATCCGAGCAGTGTCTTCCGCATTGGGTGTTCTCAAGTATTGTGGTCTAAACACTGCCACCACTGCCCGATAGAACTTGTAGAAACACTCTATGTTGGTGGACTCGGTCATGCGCTCATAGTCGACGAGTGAATCACCGGGAGCTCCATATGCAAGCATCCTCATCGCTGTCGTGCACTTCTGGATGGAGGTGAATCCAAGAGCACCGGTGCAATCCATCTTGCACTTGAAGTAGTTGTCGAACTCCCGGATGGAATTTACAATCCTGAGGAAGAGCTTTCGGCTCATCCGATAACGGCGCCGAAATGTTTTCTCGCCGTGAAGTGGAGCATCGGCGAAGTAGTCGGAGCAGAGCATGCAGTAGCCTTCGAGACGATGCCGGTTCTTTGCTTTCACTCGCCCAGGCGCCGAGCCACCTCGCCGCGGCTTTTCATTGCTCACCAGCAGCTGAGCGAGGGCGGCGAGCACCATGAGATGCTCTTCTTCCTGGACGTCGGCCTCGGCTTCCTCCTCCAGCAGCGCGGCGAGCGCTTCCTCGTCATTCGAGTCCATCGCCGAGGCAGGCAAATCGCCGAACACCTTGCGCTCGGTGGGCGTGTATTCGCCGCTAAACCGCGCCTCCGCGGCCGGAAACGCCCAGCTGCTGTTGGAGGGGCTGCCGCGGCGAAGCGCTGCTATTTTTTCGGCGGAGAATGGCTATCTAGCGGTGTAGGGCGGCGGGCGGTGCCGGGATATAGCTACTGGTGGCCGAGGGCGCGGGGGGTGGGAGGCGAGTCGGGGAAGAAAACCTTGACTTTTCCCCTGACGGTGTGGGCCAGCCATGTTTTTCCCTTGCGCCGGAGCCCCCAACTGCTCCCCAGTGCGCCGGGTTCGGCCTGTCACCGCCGGGCGGAAAAAAGGGCCGAACGGATGATTTTCGGCATCCTGGAGACGCGACTGGGCCATTTTTTCGGCGCCGACGCCGAAAAAATGGCCTGGCGAGACCTATTGGGGGCGCGGCTGGAGATGCTCTTAGCATCTTGGCGATCAGCTCCATCATGCTTGTTTGCTCCGGCGCAGTTAGATCGTGTATGGGCGCACGACACGAACGGGCAGTAACATGGGCTTAAAGCTCCCCTGCCAAAGGAAGAAGAAGAAATCCTCAGACTGCTGAGTTCGCTACGTTGTAAAATATGAAAAAGAAAATCTGAAAATAGTAATAAGCCTGAAGAAACTCTGACATGACCTGGCGGTGGTTGCCACTTGGGCGTGTCGAACACTTGGACGCGCGCGCCGCGCATCCACCGCACCCGTCCTCCGCCTTGGGCGCACGCTCTGGGATGTATCGGTTGGCGCCATCTCCGTCGTCCTCGCTCCACCGGCAGCCGCTGCGGCCCGATCGCACATGCTCTGGAGGACCGCGCCGTGCTCTCGAGTGTTCCATACCGTCCACTCGCCACGCTCTTGGCCGGATCATGCGCCAGCGTAGATTCCAGCGCGAACTGTAGCGTTGCCCGTTCACGAGGGGAATGTCCCGCGTGACCACCATACACGCAGCGGTGAAAAGGCGCCGTGCGGCCGGCGCACGCGCCACCCGCGGCTCGTATGAACATTCTTTCCTGTTACTTTACACCGCCCGGAACATGCCGCTGCCGTGCGCCGGTGCCAGTGGGCAGGCCACTGCGGCCGGAATCGCTTGTCAGCCAGCGCCCGGGCGCGTTGCGGCAGCCTCTACGCGCCCGAGAGATGCATGATCGGCTGCACGCAGGAAACGGACGTATGCACAGGGTGATGGCGCATGCTCCAAAACGTGGATCTGTTCTACTGGTTGTTCTCTTCTGTGACGCGTACCAACTCCTTCCCTTGCCTCTTCTGGTCTGCCGACACACGAAGCTCTAGCTGTCTCTTGCACGCTGGTTGCGGTTGCCCTATATATAGGGCTCGGGGTGCACCTCTACGGCTACCTACCTCAGACACCAGAGCATGCCTTCTGCTATGAAGATGGCGGCGGTGAAGGCGGCGGTTTGCATCGCCGCGGTGACGGTGGTTTCACTGGTCCACGTTGTGGCCGCCACCGATTACATCGTCGGCAGCCCAACCGGCGGCTGGCAGGGAAAGACGGACTACAAGTCCTGGGCTTCGGCCAAAACCTTTCTTCCCGGAGACACCCTGAGTGAGTATCATCAACACGCACGACGTAAACTGGTTGTGATTCTGCATTGCAGTTCCTGCTAACGTTCTTCTGCGACAAAACTGTGCAGCATTCAAGTACAACACGAACCACAACGTCCTTGAAGTGACCGCCGGCGACTACGAAGCCTGCTCGACGGCCAACCCCGTCATCATCGACAACAGCGGCACCACCACCATCACGCTCACGGCGCCGGGGAAGCGCTACTTCATCTGCGGCGGGCCGGGCCACTGCCAGAACGGAATGAAGCTGGAGGTGGAGGTCGCCGACCGCCCTGCGCCCACGGCACCCAGCTCGCCGCCCCAGCTGCCACCGGCACCTACGCCGCCGTCACCGGTTCCGAGGACAGGGTCACCGGCTCCGGCACCCGCGGCTGAGCCGCCGAGGCATGCAGGGCACAAGAGGCACAAGAAGAGGCACTCCCCGCCTCCAGCTGCGCCCACGGTGGACCCTGCGGAAGCGTACTTCCCGCTCGCGACGGTGGCGCCGATGTCCTCGCCAGCTGCCTCTCTGCCGATGTCGTCGGACTCTGCTGCCGCGTTGCATGCACAGTGGGGCTATGCCGCACTGGGGCTCGTAGCTCTCTGGTTCGCCGTTCTGGCTCTTTGAGTTTGCGAGGTTGTAGATTATACCATCAGACGTGTTACATCCCTGTTCTCGTCCATTTGTATTGTGTGTTCAGATTGTGAGGTGAGATTTGTTGAGAGGACTGATAATAATTGCTTGTTATGGTGAGCTATATGCAGTCTTTGGGTCGAGATTACTCGCACCATCCGTCAGCTAGTCCTCTGTCCTAAAACATTCATTGTTGTCGGTGTCAAAACCGGCGGATCTCGGGTAGGGGGTTTCGAACTGTGCGTCTACACCGAATGGTAATAGGAGGCAGGGGACACGATGTTTTACCCAGGTTCGGGCCCTCTTGATAAAGTTAAACCCTACGTCCTGCTTGATTAATTTTAATGATATGGGTAGTACAAGATTAGATCTACCACGAGATCAGAGAGGCTAAACCCTAGAAGCTAGCATATGGTATGATTGTATGTATATATTCTATCGACTAGCCTGACCTCGGTTTATATAATGCACCAGAGGCCTAGGATAACAAGAGTCCTAGCCGAATACGCTGGTGGGGAGGAGTCCTTGTCTTGATCGCCAAGTCTTGTGGAATCTTCCTTTTATGCGGCAGCTGTCCAAACTGGCCCATGAGTATACGGCCATGGGGTCCTCGGCCCAATCTAATAGATCGGGAGACGACGTGGTGAGTACCCCCTAGTTCAGGACACCGTCAGTAGCCCCATGAACCGGTCTTCAAGTTAGGGACGCTCCTCGATTCTTCCGAACCGTTCTTCATCTTCGGTCGTCGGTCTTGAAAACTGGTTCAACAAATCTTCTCATCTTCGATCTTGAGGATCGCCAAAATGCATTCGACAGGTTTACACGTCGGGTATCCGAGGAGCCGCTTTAAGTTTTCGGCCTTTATCAATGTCTTATTATTTTTATGACACACCTCGGGTTTGAAGTTGTTCCCGGAAGGCAGTGTCCTCTTGCGTCCGAGCTCCAACGCTGGACTGCATTCGAGGTATCTTTTGCAGCCGAGCACCAACGCCGGACCGCTTCCCAGCTCTAACGTCGGAATGTATTCGAGCTCCAACGCCGGACTATGTATCCGAGCTCCAACGCCGGACTGTATCTGAGCCCCAACGCCGGACTATGTATCCGAGCTCCAACGCCGGACTGTATCCGAGCTCCAACGCCGGACTGTATCCGAGGTGTCGTAAATCACCTTGGTTCAAAGAAGTTTGAAGGAGTTTAGTCGAGTTTAATGCCAGAAATGCCCTCTATGGAGCCAGCCACTAGCACCCGAGCTTTATGCCGGACTGCTTCCGAGGTGGTACACCACCCCGAATGTGGGCCGATTTTTGCCAATATTTTTGATTGGTGCAATTTATTCTCTGCCGAGATATATATAGCCAGTAGCCCTCAAGGTGGGTATCGGTCTAAAACCCGAGATGCACATGAAGGATGACATAAGACCGCTGATCCCAGTAGCCGCTGAGACTCAGGTTGATTTGCAAAATCGGTCTGAGGATCAAGTCCTACCTCGGCAGAATACTTCGGGACACAAAAAGCGGCATGCTCAGTCCTCGAGACTCAGGTTGGGTGCGGCCGACCAACCCGAGGATCAAAATCTCCTCGGAAACTGTATTACACTTAATTTTTTTTGCATTGGACAGGCAATGCAGTAGTCCCCGAGACACTGGTCGAGTGGCAACACCAGATCAGGGGATCGATGTGCCCCTTTAATATTTGTAAATAATAAGCCCGAAGCCCAGTAGCGCCCGAGCCTTAATGCGGGCACGGGTGGCCGAATTAAGGATCGATATCCATAGTAAAATCATAAATTATGTGTAATGACTCTATGTATCCAAGTACTTTACGTCATTAATGCTCGGACCCGCATTGTACAAAATTTTGTTGACCGACCATCGGCTTCCGCCTCCTCGGCCAGTAGCCGAGGAGTGTTTGTCCTACTTTATAAAGCCTTTATGAGGGCAAGACAAACAAGGCAATCTGGCCATACGGTTTTATAAACAAAGGTACGCAGAGAGATATGTTATATTACTGTTCAACATAAGAAATGTCTTCCAAAGAAAATAGTCCCGTTATCGGTTCCTTTCTTTGGGTTATCATGCTAAGCATGATCATGCAGCCTCAGCTCTAATGTAAGAGCAAAATATCGAGGATTTAGTTTGGGAGGCCAGTTAATAGCCCCCGGTAGTGTTCGGCGACAGTCGAGGTCAAGCCGTAAACACTTCGGCCATTGTTATGAATGGCCCGTCATTTAACACTGTCATCGGATTGCTGACCACTTTACGCTTATTGTGACAGTAAGTTTTCGGCTTTCTCCATTGAGATGCTTAACCATGTGAGCTGGAAGCACAATCACAGTGGTTCTCCCTTTGCACACCTAGCCGAACAAAAGGGAACGTAGGAGGCAAGCGCAGGAGCCGGGGCAACCCAACTATTGACCGAAGACACAATTTGAAACCAATGCATATATAGTGAGATCCGAGAATGTTTTTGCCGAATCTATAAAGGTGTCCGGTATTGAACTGCGAGACTTGTGCTGAAAACACACAAATAGTTTTAAAGTGCCATAAACTTGGAAAACCAAAAAAAAACGTCAGTAAAAACTTGACGTCCGAACAAGATCAAGTGTTCGGTGCCAATCCGAAAATTGGGGAAAAAATCGTGCTTCTGTCGTGCATTAATATTACACATCCGATCTCAAGACTTCAAGCGGGTCAGCCTACAGCTGCAGCCTCCTATCCTGAAGGCGGAGTGCTTCTCGTTAGACCAGTTTAGCGAACTAAACTCGAGCGGTCACTAGAGAGAAAATGGGTTATCTGGCTATTGACCACACACCCACGTCGAAAAAGGAGCGATAGAAAAAGACTTTGCAACGACCAAGAAGAAAACACATTTACTATAAAATAGCTCATATAAATTTTAAGAGCCCCCAAGTGACTTGGGTAAAAGATTTTATGTATAATGATTGTATGTACCGAAGTACTTATATCATATCTTTGTCCAACCGAACTTTAAACGCGTCTTAACCGACCGTCGACTTCTCCCTCTTCGGTCAAGGACCAAAAAGTGTTATGTACTCCACCTGTCGAGAATATCAACAGTGTTTCCGATAATCAGGCAACCGGGCCATAAGGCTGTAACAGACAAAGCGCGCTCAGGGAACTTATGCTATATTACAGACGAAGTGTAAGAAGTATCTTCGAAGAAAATAGTACCCCCACCGATACCTTTCTTCGGTGCTCATTATTACTATGAGACTTGTGCAATAGATTTTTTATACTCATGAGTTCCGTTGTGTGCCGACCATGATTAAAAACAATAAGAACGCTAGCTTTCGGCTTCACCCAGTCTGAGGTCAGAGCTCGGAGGACTCGGTCGTGACAATCGCAGAGGTGCTCCCTTTACTCCCTAGCCGAACAACCGGGAACGTAGGGGTAAACACAGGAGCGAGGCAACCTAGCTTGCAAATCGCTTAAGTCAATATGGTGCATATTGTGGCATAATACACGAACAAGGAACGAAGCCGTATAAATATAATCATATGCAAGAGGAAAAGCTTCATGAAGGAAGCCCCCAAATGAATTGGGTATTTGAATTTATGCTCATAAATAAAGTTTGGATAAGGAAATTTTTTACAAGCAACTTTTTTCCAAAAAAGTATAATGCTTGGTCGAACCGAACACAAGTTAGAAATTAAAACTTTGAGCATGAAAGCGACTTAGCTGGTTAATGTGTTCGGTATTGATGACACGGTCCGAGCTTGATGCGGGACAAGGTTCCATCCCCCAAGCCGGTCCCGAGGTGGCGGAGCGGAGAGCTCGACACGCCGAAGTGGTGACATAGCACGGTCAATGCAGACCGGCAGAGTGACGCCGAAGTCCCCGGATCATTTTCCTGTGCACAAAAAATAGTGCAAACCGGAGATAATAGTAATAATGATAATTAAAAAAATGTTGCATAATAAATAATTTATGCAAAGTGAGTAATAAAAGAAATATGGCCTGGCGCCGAAGTCAATGTAGATGCAAGGCGTCGGCATGATGCGGTAAAGGCGTGGCAAAGCCTAAATTCACAGGTCGGTCCGAGTTCTGGATGCGGCGTTCGCCGGACCATGTACGGAAACTGACCGAACCACCATGCGACCGCCGTTAAAGCGGCCATCATTTGATAGACCTGTGTACGTATGATGGACAAACCAGAGTAATAATTCCTTGGGAAAAATGAACCTAAGCAAGCAAAAAATACTAGGATTGATAGCACCTGGTTTATTTGTTGTAGCAATCCGAAGAAAGGTGATTCCCAAAATTGGGACTCGATCCGCACACCCATTGCCTGATGGGCGATAAAGCGACAGCATGGCAATGCTTGCAAAGGTTTGCTCGCCGAGGTAAAGCCCTCGGTCCAGCTAACGTGATGGAGCTGGTCGGCTAGTGACGCCGAAGTCTCTGGAGTAGGTTGATGAAGAGATGGCGAAGCCCCCGGTCCAGCCGAGATGTCGAAGCCTCGATGTCAGCCGATGAGTCGAAGTAGGTCGGCGTGATGGACACCAGCTTGAAGAAGCAATAGTGTGGCCCTGCCGATGCAGGTTGTGACGTGGTCGATGCTGGCTTGATGAAGTGATCGTGCGGCGATGCCGGTATGCCTGCTTCGTGTAATCCGTGGGGCGGTGATGTTGGTGATGATTTATCCTTCGTGATGCCGGACTCTTGTTCGGCTTGCCGAGATGATGATCCGAAGAAGTTGAGCTCGGCTCAACAAAGTGACGACGTGTCTAGCGTAGGTCGGCAGCCTTGGAGCAATATTGCCGGACTGGTTTGACACCAGCATGATGATGAAGATGACCTCATGGGAGGCTTAAAATTTTACGGGCACGTGTTTAAAAACGACGCACAATACCCTAGAAGAGAATTCCTCTAAAAAGGTTGTCCAATATCACGTTCATAAAGAAACATGAATTCGGGTCGGATCCGTATTCGCGCAGAAAATAGATCCGAAAATTGATCCACTCATCGGAAGGTTCTCGGAGTTTGAACCGTCGGATCGAGCTGAAATTTGGAGGGGTGGTAGATATGGGAATTCCACAGTAGATGAACGGTTGGGTCCTCCAAAGGACCTCCGATCTGGGCTCTGGAGACCACGCCCTAAACTCGTCCAGATTCCCGTCCAGATTTGACAAGGCTCCGGCATATCGTAGATTGTCGGAGATTCCTCCATCGGAACTCAACGAAATTTCCCAGGGTTGTTGTAGACTCAATTCCACACAATTCCACCAAAGGGATCGTCAAAGCGATGCTCCAAGAGGTGGTGGCAGCGGATACAAGTTTGCTGTTCGGAAAAACAGCACGGTCGCCCGAGGGCAATGTTGACGTTGAGCCCCTGAGCTCCATGGATGATTCCTCCATGATCTTGATAGAGATCGGAGTTGATGTTGATGAAGGCCCTCATCCGAACATGACGATCGGAGATGGAGCATGGTCCTCGGTCGAGCCAAGGTGACCAGTCGAGCCGGCGACGAAGATGCCGGCATCGCAGTTGACCTGCAGACGAGCCATCGATCCTTTTGTCGATCACACAGCGGAACTCTCAATGAAAGCACCAATGTCGGTGTAAAAACCGGCGGATCTCGGGTAGGGGTCCCGGACTGTGCGTCTAGACCGGATGGTAACAGGAGGCAGGGAACACGATGTTTTACTTAGGTTCGGGCCCTCTTGATGGAGGTAAAACCCTACGTCCTGCTTGATTAATATTGATGATATGGGTAATACAAGAGTAGATCTACCACGAGATCAGAGAGGCTAAACCCTAAAACCTAGCATATGGTATGATTGTATGTATATATTCTATCGACTAGCCTGGCCTCGGTTTATATAATGCACCAGAGGCCTAGGATAACAAGAGTCCTAGCCGAATACGCCGGTGGGGAGGAGTCCTTGTCTTGATCGTCAAGTCTTGTAGAATCTTCCTTGTATGCGGCAGCTGTCCAAACTGACCCATGAGTATACGGTCATGGGGGTCCTCGGCCCAATCTAACAGATCTGGAGACGACGTGGTGAGAACCCCCTAGTACAGGACACCGTCAATCGTGTTGTTTACTTGTTTAACAAGAGTGTTTGTGCAGTGTTAAAAAATGTTGCTCACCTCTAAAAAAATATTGATACCATTTGAAAAAAAATTACCGCACGTTCGGAAAAAGTTTAACCTGTATTAAAAAATAGTTCAAAAAAGTGCTTGAAAATATATATTAAACATATTTTTTTTAAAATTAAACGAATAAACCATAAATTTTTCATATATATACAGAAAATGTACAATGATTGCTCAACTTTTAAAAATAATGTTGATACCATTTGAAAAATTGTTTCACCACGTATTCAAATAATGTTTGGCCTGTATTCAAAATAGTTCAAAAAATTGTTTGTAAATATACATATAACTGAAAAATGTTACACGGATAAAAAAATAAATGTTTCAGATGTATACGAAAATTTTATAATGTCTATGAAAAGAAGTAGACATGAAAACCTGTAATTGAGAAAAATGTTACTCATTGCATTTGAAAAAAATATTAAATGTGTAGAAAAATGGTACTTATGTAAACAAAAACTGTACAAAGTATATAAAAAGAGTAGATATCAAACGCGCTGACTAGAAACAGATTACTGGGCCGGCCCATTCGCAATATTGCTGGGCCGGCCCATCCGCAACATAGCTTGAGTATTTCTCAGTAGGGGCGACACATAGGCCTAGAGGAGATGTTCCGCGGCCCAGCAGGAGAGAAGGGGGAGTTTCGGGCTGGAGAATTCTCACCCACTACAATTTTTGGATTTTATTCTATTTAATCATAAAATCACATGAAATAGATTATGGTAAATATAAATGATACTCATAAAATTCTAGTAAATGCACTTATTAAAAAGGACTAGCACAATTAAATATATTTCAAATTTTACTTTATTTTAAAAATAATTTAAAGGAGGCTTTACTAAATCCATAAAGTGTTTTTAGGGTTTATTAATTTATTAAAAAAACTTTAAGACGCAAATGAGTCGAAATAAACAATTTCCATCCATGTTACTCATACTTGAGAAAGTAATTTTCTTTATTTGTTTGAAAACCGAAACAATGTGTTGGAAATTTTACATGGGCCCACAAAATAGAAATGAGTCCAAGCAATATAATTTGGGTTTGTATGAACTTTCATAAACCAGGATTTAAACATGTTTATATTAATAGCAATCCATTCTAGAAGAATACTTTAGACATTAGGAACTTTTTAAACGAGTCATTAGAAAGTTCTAGTTTCTTTTAATAATCCTACCACAAACGGGGGAATAGATAATGTCTATTTATAGAATTATTTTATTTCACGCTCCAAAATTCAAAAAAATGTTATGTTACAAGCATCACGGTGATCAAGATCAGCGACCATAATCAATGTTGGATGTCAATCCATGAAGATGATCAAGACCTTGTTGGCTTCTACTAGAAAATAAAGCCACCATTAAGACTTGATAGAAATATATAAAATTGCACTTCATAAATTCATCCATGTTGATATATGGTGTGGTACCATCTTATTATTGGGTCATGCCCATGCATTTCCGGACTGAATCACTTTAGGCAGTTTCTAGAGTATGTAATATGGGAGAAAACCGATCTAGGATTGGATCATGTCCCCGCTTCCCTCACCTATCTTTTTATCCTAAAATACACTGATTAATTTTGTTAAAGTTCACCATAATTGCAACTCATGTACTCCTCTGTTCACTTTTATAAGACGTTATAGCCATTTCAGACAACAGTCAAAACAATTCAATGTCTGCTATCTGAAACATCTTATAAAAATGGACGGAGGGAGTACTTCATTTGTATCCAACGACTAGCCCTAGACATCTTAGGAAACCTCAACTTTTTATCAATAATTCATCTATGCTTGATATATCCAGATTGCATACCATGGTTTTTGGCTTGTTTTTTTACTACATCGAGGGAATGCACCTTCATCGCCAGGTTTATTGTGCATGCGTGACCCGTGACATCTCAGAGTTAATTTACTGTTTGTTAAGACGGAACATCATTGCACACTCTGATCGAATCATTCAAGTCGTTTCGACCAAATATCAAACATGTGATCTTAACGAAATATTGGGACACCCGTAAGCTATCACCTGGTATCAGAGATCAAGGTTGGTTCGTGAGAACTCTTTTAGTTGTTTCATAGTTTTGATTACATATCATTGTTCTTATTGTTGGAAATATGCCCTAGAGGCAATAATAAAGTGGTTATTATTATATTTCCTTATTCATGATAATCGTTTATTATCCATGCTATAATTGTATTGATTGGAAACTCAAATACATGTGTGGATGCATAGACAACAACATGTCCCTAGTGAGCCTCTACCGGGCTAGCTCGTTGACCAAAGGTGGCTACGGTTTCCTAGTCATAGACATGAGTTGTCATTTGATAACGGGATCACTTTATTAGGAGAATGATGTGATGGACAAGACCCAAACTATAAGCATAGCATATGATCGTATCAAGTTTATTGCTATCATTTTCTGCATGTCAAGTATCTGTTCCTATGACCCTGAGCTCATGCAACTCACTGACACCGGAGGAGTACCTTGTGTCTATCAAACGTCACAACGTAATTGGGTGACTATAAAGATGCTCTACAGGTATCTCCTGAAGGAAATGTGCCCTAGAGGCAACAATAAAGTTGTTATTTATATTTCCTTATATCATGATAAATGTTTATTATTCATCCTAGAATTGTATTAACCAGAAACTTAGTACATGTGTGAATACATAGACAAACAGAGTGTCCCTAGTATGCCTCTACTTGACTAGCTCGTTAATCAAAGATGGTTAAGTTTCCTGACCATAGACATGTGTTGTCATTTCGTGAACGAGATCACATCATTAGAGAATGATGTGATGGAGAAGACCCATTCATTAGCTTAGCATACTGATCGTTTAGTTTTATTTCTATTGCTTTCTTCATGTCTTATACATATTCCTCTGACTATGAGATTATGTAACTCCCGAATACCGGAGGAACACCTTGTGTGCTATCAAACGTCACACCATAACTGGGTGATTATAAAGATGCTCTACATGTGTTTCCGAAGGTGTTTATTGAGTTGACATAGATCAACATTATGATTTGTCACTCCGTGTATTAGAGAGGTATCTCTGGGCCCTCTCGGTAATGCACATCACTGTAAGCCACGCAAGCCATGTGACTAATGAGTTATTTGCGGGATGATGCATTACACAACGAGTAAAGGGACTTGCCGGTAACGAGATTGAACTAGGTATGAGGATACCGATGATCGAATCTCGAGCAAGTAACATACTGATGAGAAAGGGAATGACGTATGTTGTTATGCGGTTTGACCGATAAAGATCTTCGTAGAATATGTAGGAACCAATATGAGCATCCAGGTTCCGCTATTGGTTATTGACCGGAGATGTGTCTCGGTCATGACTACATAGTTCTCGAACCCGTAGGGTCCGCACGCTTAACGTTTGATGACGACTTGTATTATGAGTTATATGTTTTTGGTCACCGAAGTTTGTTCAGAGTCCCGGATGAGATCACGTACATGATGAGGAGGCTTGAAATGGCTGAGAGGTAAAGATCCATATATTGGAAGGTTATATTCGGACATCGGAATGGTTCCGAGTGATTCGGGTATTTTTCCGGAGTACCGAGGGGTTACCGGACCCCCCCCCCCGGGGAAGTGTTGGGCCATCATGGGCCTAAAGGGAGAGAGAGGGAAGCCCACGGGGGATGGCCGCACGCCCCCCCTCCTAGGGAGTCCGAATAGGACAATGAGAAGGGGGCGGCGCCCCCTTTCCTTTCCTTTCCCTCTCCTTCCTATTCCCTCCGGTGGAGAAAGGAAAAGGGGGGGGGGCAAATCCTACTTGGACTAGGAGTCGAAGTAGCACTCCCCCCATGGCGTGCCCCTCCTGGCCGACAGCCTGCTCCTCTGCCCCTTTATATACGGGGGCGGGGGGCAACCCAAAGGCACACCAAGAAATCTCTTAGCTGTGTGTGGTGCCCCCTCCATAGTTTACTCCTCCGGTCATATTGTTGTAGTGCTTAGGCGAAGCCCTGCGCGGATCACATCACCATCACCGTCACCACACCGTCGTGCTGTCGGAACTCTCCCTCGACCCTCTACTAGATCAAGAGCTCGAGGGACGTCATTGAGATGAACGTGTGCTAAACACGGAGGTACCGTACGTTCGGTACTTGGATCGGTTGGATCATGAAGACGTTCGACTACATTAATCGCGTTAACCTAATGCTTCCGCTTTCGGTCTACGAGGGTACATGGACACACTCTCCCTTCTCGTTGCTATGCATCTCCTAGATAGATCTTACATGATCGTATGATTTTTTTTAAAATTGCATGCCGCGTTCCCTAAAAGTGGCACTCAAGCCAGGTCTATTCGTAGATGATATGCACGAGTAGAACACAAGGAGTTGTGGGCGATAATAGTCATAGTGCTTACCACCAACGTCTTACTATGATTCGGCGGTATTGTTGGATGAAGCGGCCCGAACCGACATTACATGACTATGTTCATGAGACTGGTTCTACCGACGTTCTTCGCACACAAGTGGCTGGCGGGTGTCTGTTTCTCCAACTTTAGTTGAATCGAGTTTGACTACGACCGGTCCTTGTTGAAGGTTAAAACAGCACACTTGACGAAACATCGTTGTGGTTTTGATGTGTAGGTAAGAACGGTTCTTGCTAAAAGCCCATAGCAGCCACGTAAAACTTGCAACAACAAAGTAGAGGACGTCTAACTTGTTTTTGCATGGCATGTTGTGATGTGATATGGTCAAGACGTGATGAGATATAAATTGTTGTATGAGATGGTCATGTTTTGTAAAAGTTATCGGCAACTGGCAGGAGCCTCATGGTTATCGCTTTATTGTATGAAATGCAATCGCCATGTAATTGCTTTACTTTATCACTAAGCGGTAGCGATAGTCGTAGAAGCAATAGTTGGCGAGACAACAATGATGCTACGATGGATATCAAGGTGTCAAGCCGGTGATGATGGAGATCATGACGGTGCTTTGGAGATGGAGATCAATGGCACAAGATGATGATGGCCATATCATGTCACATATTTTGATTGCATGTGATGTTTATCTTTTATGCATCTTATTTTGCTTAGTATGGCGGTAGCATTATAAGATGATCCCTCACTAAATTTCAAGGTATAAGTGTTCTCCCTGAGTATGCACCATTGCTATAGTTCGTCGTGCCGAGACACCACGTGATGATCGGGTGTGATAGGCTCTATGTTCACATACAACGGGTGCAAGCCAGTTTTGCACGTGCAGAATACTCGGGTTAAACTTGACGAGCCTAGCATATGCAAATATGGCATCAGAATACTGAGACCGAAAGGTCGAACATGAATCATATAGTAGATATGATCAACATAGTGATGTTCACCATTGAAAACTACTCCGTCTCACGTGATGATCGGACATGGTTTAGTTGATATGGATCACGTGATCATTTAGATGACTAGAGGGATGTCTATCTAAGTGGGAGTTCTTAAGTAATATGATTAATTGAACTTTAGTTTATCATGAACTTAGTACCTCTGATAGCTTTTGCATATCTATGTTTTTGTAGATCAATGGCCCGTGCTACCGCTCCCTTGAATTTTAATGCGTTCTAGAGAAAGCTAAGTTGAAAGATGATGGTAGCAACTACACGGACTAGGTCCGTAACTTGAGTATTATCCTCATTGATGTATAGAAGAATTACGTCCAGGAAGCACCGCTAGATGCAAGACCCCGCTGCAGGAGCAAACCCACATGTTCTGAACGTCTGGCAGAGCAAAGTTGATGACTACTTGTCGTGGTTTTGTCACGGCAGATGTCCTAGAGAAAGGACTTAGTCGTGGAGCCATCGCGATAGGTTAGTTTGAAGAGGTTAAAGCGGACACAGGGACGCAAGATAGTTTATACTAGTTCGGCCCCTTCGATGAAGGTAAAAGCCTACGTCTAGTTGTGATGGAATTGATGGGGTTTCGATGACTAGGGAGCAAACAAGATTCGCCTAAGTCTCGAGTTGTTGTCTGTCCTCCTTGAACCGCCGCCGGGTCGTCCCCTTATATACACTGGTGACGCCCGTCGGTTCACAGAGTCCCAATACCGGCTCATAGATGTGTCCGGTTTGGTCTCTATTTATTCCTAACGTATAATACAAGTTAAATACCAACACTGGTTTACGGCTACAGGCCTTGAACCGACTATGGGCCTTGAGCTCTCATCTGCCTTCTTGAGCTTTAACATAATTAACTACTGATGAAGTTAACCCATCCCAGATAGGCCGGTTTACGCCCAGTAGTAATATCCTCAACATTAGGCCCCAGATTGATTTGAACAGGTTCATGTCAATCCTTAGCAAAAATCTTCACCTTCAACATCGTCTTGTAGTTTGTTGAACCGCCGTGATGTCATCTTCTCTGGTCATTGTAAACCGGCGTGACGTCACCTGTTATAAAGAACCTTATCCATGATACCCCCTTTTTGTTTTTTGTTTGATAGGTCTCCGATAATTAAGGCGACAATTTTATTTCCAAACCCACGGTCCCTTGATTTTCGCGCCTGACTCCTGTCTTGCCTTGTAAATAGGACCGAAGGGTCATTTCTTTTTCCCCTTCGTGCCCTTCTGCTTCGTCTTCCTTGCGTCGTCCAGCTTCGGAAATCCGCCGCCGTCGACGACCTCTGCTCCAACCTTGGCCGCTGCATCACCCTGACTGTACCAGAGCATCGCGGCGACCTTCTGTTTCTTCCTCGGCTCCGGTGAGTTCTTCACCTTTTCCTCCGTAGATCCGTTCTAGGGTTTCCAAGTTCTTCAGAGTTCATCATCTGCTTCGTACTCATATGATAGATCCTAGATGAACCTGTGAACCTTTGCTCTGTGTAGCGGTAGTTCTTAGCATCCGCCTTTACTTATATGCCTCAAGACCATAGATCTACCTGTATCTCTGCCCATCGATTCGGTACTGTTCTTTTTTGAACCTTGAATATTTTGCTTCTTTTCTGAACTTGCTTCAGATCCGTCGCTGTAGAGAGATCTTGTGAAATCTGTGTCTGTACACTTATCTATCTGCAATCTCAACTGTTTCAATGCTTAGATCCGGCGGTTTAACTTTATAGAAAAATTGCCAAACCGGTATATACCATTAGTCCCCTTGTTGAACCGCCTGATGCTGTTGGTTCATAAAACTCCGGTTTAGATAGAGCTGTCTCCGGTTTAACATTGTACATACCAGTGCACTTTAATCAATGCATTCTTGAACCGGAATTACCTATCTTGTAGATTTCATCATGGCCAAGCAAGTATATGAGTGAAACTGGGTTCCTTCTCGCGTCATAGAGACTCAACTCAACAATTTAGTCCTGATCGGCGCTTTAGGCAGCAAAAACACCATCCATTGGAGAGCCCCTGGCACATAATGCCCTCCCACACCTCAAGAAGGAGAGGTCGTCGTTTTCGTAGATCACTTAGCCCGGGGCGTTAAGCCGCCCGGTTCTAAATTTTACCGGGATGTTTTAGCCGATTTTCAACTCCACCCACAAGACACTGGTCCCAACTCTGTTACAAACATGTGTCACTTCCAAGTGCTCTGTGAGGTGTTCTTTCAAGAGGAGCCCACAGTAGAGTTGTTCAGAGACTGTTTCCATCTAAACCGCCGTACTGAGTTTTCTGACGGTTCCAATACGGAATTGGGCGGTGTGGCGATTCAGAAAAGGAAAGAGGTCACATACCCTCACGCCAAGCTGCACAACCACCCCAAAGAGTGGAATCAAACATGGTTCTATTGCAAAGACACCTCCCCTGCTGGTGAAAATCCTTTGCCTGGCTTTCGTCCGGAGCGGCTTAGCAATACACACCCCTTTCCGCAAAGGTTGACTGCTAAGGAGAGAAGCAAATACGCTCCTCAACTATCCAAGCTCAGAGCCTTCATGGTCAATGGTTTAACAGGAGTTGATCTCGCTCGCTGTTGGATATTATGGAGCATACTGCCCCTTAGTCAGCGCTCCGGTTTGATGTGCGAGTATACTGGCAGTGTTGATGACCCACTGCGACATGCTAACATCCAGCTTACCGACGAAGAAATCACAGAGGCTGTGAATAAAATGCTGAATGAACCGGAACACGTCTGTGCTCAAACCGGCCTGCTTCCCTTCTGTGCCACCAACAAACTGCCAGCTGTAAGAATTTGATTTTTTCCTTTTTACTGAACCTGTTATTGATATATCTGGTCATTTTAATATGAATGTCTGTTTAAACAGGGTAATGATCCGTTTTGGAGCAAGAAACTTCCCCAGGAGAAGCCAGAAAAACCAGACAAACCGGAGCGACCAACCTGGCCAAAGACTAATGTCGTGAAACGGCCTGCTCACAAGAAGAAAACCACTGCATCTTCTGATCCGGCCTCTGATGATGATGTGGAAAATCCGGACCTTGAGGTAGAGCTTGACTCACTTGGCTTATTTTTCATGCGTCTTATTGATGATGATATTTGTCAGGATGATGCCGAAGCCAGCCATGCTGATGCTGCAGAGGTAATTATTCTCTCTTCCGATTCAGAACCTTTGCCTTCACTAAAAATCCGTCAGGCAAACCGTAAAGTTAAATTTTCTCATCCTCTTGCTTACTTGGATCCCAAATTCTTATGAAGACCCAACAGCACGAAGCTCGCCGCACAACCCGGCACAGTGGCCAGGTAGTTACCTCCGCCGGTTTACCGAATAGTCCGATTCGGAAATGCCGTTCAGAGGTCTCTAATTTGCTTGTCAGTGCTTGTCCTAAAGCGGGCTGTTTTCGTCAACCTCTTAATACATCTGACTCCAATTATCAGGTTACTTCCCACTCATCCTCTGGCGAGTCATCGGCTACTCAGCTGCCACTGCTCAAAACGGTGCTTGGGTAAGCTATACTTATCATAATATTTCTGGTACATCACCTTGGAACATATGCTGTATTTGACTTTGTTATTCCTTTCAGGGCCAAGCCTAGGCCGAGCAAGAAGGCTCGCCTGGATAAAGCGGCTGAGGAGGATGCCGTCCCTGAACCGGGCAAAACCCCAGATCTTGAAGCGGCTATTCCTGAAGATATACCCAATGATCCACCGCAGCGAGATGACGATCTTATTGCTGAAGAGAGGCCTATTGATACCTCAAGTCCTGTCAACTAGCCCACAAGCCCCATCCGGATTGAGAAATCCACCGGTCAAACAAAGCCTACCGATAAGCCAACGGCCCCATTGCAAACCGGCGATGCCAAGGATGATGAGGTTGTCATTACTGGCATTGGTCGCACAGAGCCAGGCAATCCCGTTGCTTTATCCAGACACACTACCAAGGAAGAATTTGCTGCCATTGGCAAGGGAAAATGGAATGCCGATCTGACAACTTATGCCGCTTTGAACGCCCAAGATCTCCATTCCGGCTATCTGAACCGGCTATACACCAGCCGTGACTATGAAGCTGGTCTGGTTAATATGATGAAAGAGAAATTTGAGGTAACTTCCATGTACTTTTTCCTGTTTGGATATTTCAATCTTGTTAACTCTCCTAGCCCCCAAGGGCCAGTTTAGAATCTGCATCTAAACCGGGACTTGCTAATATAAATCCCAATGCTTCGGAACTCGCTGATGTAGCCCCCAAGGGCCGGTTCAACTTAGTGCAGTTAAACCGGGACTTTAAGTAATTGAGATCGCCGCCATGAGTTGGTCCTTGGAATCCCAAGTGCCAGATACTTGTTGAGCCACGAGGTCCAAGTCACCGAAGCACTTAACTCGACTTAGATTCATCTCCTTAGCCATCCGGAAACCATGGAGCAAGGCTTCATACTCAACTGCATTGTTAGTACAAGGGAACATTAAGCGGAGAATGTAACAAAACTTATCACCTCGCGGGGAAGTTAATATGACTCTAGCCCCCGAGCCTTCCAATTGCCTGGATCCGTCAAAATGGATGGTCCAATATGTGTGATTCGGCTTTTCTTCAAGTGCTTGCAGTTCCGTCCAATCATTGATGAAATCAACAAGTGCTTGAGACTTAACCGCCGTCCGAGGCACATACTTCAATCCGTGCGGCCCAAGCTCTATAGCCCACTTGGCAATCCGGCCAGTCACTTCCCGGTTCTGGATGATATCCCTCAGAGGAGCAGAACTGACCATCGTAATTGGGTGCCCTTGGAAGTATTGCTTAAGCTTCCGGCTTGCCATAAAAACTCCGTACACCAGCTTCTGCCAATGCGGATACCTTTGCTTGGACTCAATGAGTACCTCGCTGATATAATAGACTGCACGAGCATTAGCAGCAACATATAGCAGTAATGGCTCCTTGTCAATGGGAGTGGCGAGCACAGGCGGATTGATCAATTGCCTCTTTAAGTCCTCAAATGCTTCATCAGTAGCGGAATTCCAGACGAATTGATCCGTCTTCTTCAACATCTGATACAAAGGGATTGCCTTCTCACCAAGGTGGCTGATAAACCGGCTTAACGCGGCAATCCGGCCTGCCAGGCGTTGAACATCATTATACACTTTGGTTTAGCCAGGGAGGTGATGGCTGTGATCTTCTCCGGATTAGCCTCAATTCCCCTGTTGGACACCAGAAAACCCAATAACTTGCCTGCCGGTACACCAAAGACACACTTGGCCAGATTAAGCATCATCTTGTACGTCCTCGGGTTATCAAAGGTTTCCTTCAAGTCATAAACCAAAGTCTCCTTCTCCCTAGACTTAACCACGATATCATCCACGTAAGCGTGTACATTATGGCCAATTTGCTTGTGAAGACAATTTTGTACACACCGTTGATAAGTTGCATGGGCACTCTTGAGCCCAAAGGGCATAGACACATAGCAGAAGGCTCCAAAGGGAGTTATGAATGTCGTCTTCTCGTGGTCCTTAACTGCCATTTTGATCTGATGATAGCCAGAATATACATCCAAAAAACTTAAACGCTCACAACCCGCCGTAGCATCAATAATTTGATCAATACGGGGGAGGGTAAAAGGATCTGCTGGACAAGCCTTATTAAGATCTGTATAATCCACACACATGCGCCAGGTGTCGTTTTTCTTAAGGACCAGCACCGGATTGGCAAGCCACTCAGGGTGAAAAACTTCAACAATAAAGCCAGCCACTAAGAGCCTGGCTACCTCTTCTCCAATCACCTTGCTTCTTTCTTCGTTAAACCAGCGGAGGAACTGTTTCACCAGTTTGTATTTAGGATCCACATTAAGGGTGTGCTCAGCGAGTTGCCTCGGTACACCTGGCATGTCAGAGGGCTTCCATGCAAAAATGTCCCGATTCTCACGGATGAACTCGATGAGCGCGCTTTCCTATTTCGGATCCAAGTTGGCACTGATGCTGAACTGCTTGGATGAATCGCCAGGTACGAAGTCAACAAGATTAGTTTCTGCTGCCAATTTGAACTTCAGGGCCGGATCATGCTCCGTAGTTGGCTTCTTTAATGGAGTCATGTCCGCCGGATCAACATTGTCCTTATAATACTTCAGCTCCTCGGTGGCACAAACCGACTCTGCGTAGGCCGCATCTCCTTCCTCGCACTCCAAAGTGATTTTACGGCTTCCGTGAACCGTTATTGTCCCCTTGTGACCCGGCATCTTGAGCTGCAAATACACATAACAGGGCCGTGCCATAAACTTGGCGTAGGCCGGTCGCCCAAACAGGGCGTGATATGGACTTTGGATTTTCACCACTTCAAACGTCAATGTCTCCGACCTGGAATCATGATCATCTCCAAAGGCCACTTCCAGAGCTATCTTACCAACAGGATATGCTGACTTGCCAGGTACCACACCGTGGAACACCGTATTAGACGGTTTGAGATTTTTATCTGTTAGTCCCATACGACGGAAGGTCTCATAGTACAAGATATTAATGCTGCTCCCTCCATCCATGAGCACTTTGGTGAACTTGCAACCTCCCACCTGAGGCGCCACCACCAGAGCCAACTGGCCCGGATTATCAACCTGGGGAGGGTGTTCCTCTCTGCTCCATATGATTGGCTGTTCAGACCAGCGTAGATAACGGGGCACGGCCGGTTCAACAGAGTTGACTGCCCGCCTCTGAACCTTCCGGTCTCGCTTGTCCAAGCTAGTGGTGAAGACATGGTACTGCCCACTATTCAACTGCTTTGGGTTGCTCTGGTAACCTGACTGTTGCTGCTGTTGGTTGTAACCACCCTGGTTGTTCTGATTATTTTGATTAGTATGCCCACCCGGATTACCATTAAATCCTGAACCGGAATTTCCTCCACCGTAACCCGGCCCAGATCCTGAGCCACCGCCGGAGCCGTGATCATACCGGAAAGCATTAGAATTCTTCAACTCCTGCATAATGAAGTAATCCTTCCAAAGGTGGTTTGCTGGCACCTCCTTCGTCCCATGTCTTGGACAGGGCTGGCTCAGTAGATAATTTAGGTGGTCCGGGTTAGGGTTGGGTGCCCCACTGCGATTTGGCGGTTTACCCCTGCGTCGCTGGCCCTTGTCCTGCGTGTTGGTATTAGCCACAAAGTCCATGTTACCATCCGCTTTACGCTTGCCTCCACCACCATTGCCTGCCAAGTGATGCTGCTGACCTTTGGAGTTGCTGTTCCTCTTTCCCTTCCCTGCCTTGTCATCATCAGATTCGGGATCCTTGGTACTATCAGAATCAGCATACTTTACCAAAGCAGCCATGAGGGTCCCCATGTCAGTGCAATGGCGCTTCATTTGTCCCAACTTCAGCTTTAGGGGCCCAAACCGGCAGTTGCCTTCTAGGGTTAAGATTGCGGTGTCAGCGTTGATGCGGTCTGATGAATGCAACACTTGTGAGACCCGGCGCACCCAAGGAGTCGTCGATTCTCCTTCCTCCTGGACACAGGCAGCTAAGTCTACTATCGACATGGGCTGCTTACATGTATCCTTGAAATTATTGATAAACCGGGCTCGTAATTGGGCCCATGAACTGATAGAATTGGCCGGTAAGCTTTTTAACCAAGTGAGGGACGTTCCTTCAAGCATCATGGTGAAGTACTTCGCACATGCCACATCATCCACATCAAGCATCTCCATGGCCATCTCATAGCTCTCCACCCATGTCTCTGGGGGTTGATCCGCCGTGTAATTTGGTACCTTGCACGGGCCTTTGAAATCCTTGGGCAGGCGCACATTGCGTAAAGCGGGGACAAGGCAAGGAACCCCCAAAGAGCTAGAAGTAACATTGGGTTCGACCGAAATAGTTGGACGAACCGGCGTAAGCTACCGAGCCTGATACTGTGTGGCTAACTCGGCCTCCCTGCGCGCTCGGGCCCGGTCCACCACTTCCTGAGCGTTATCAGCACCACCCGCCGGGTTGTTGCCGCGGGGTGCTCCATGTCGTTCATTACATGACACTGCTGGTTCATCCATACGCCTACTATAGCTCCGGCTTGGACGAGGGGTCGAGTGGATCCGGTCGCGGCTGTAGGAGTACGCTTCCTGTTGGACCAAAGTTGTCCTAAGAAGCTCCTTGACCCATCGTGTCTCTACCGCCTGCGGCGAGTAACCTTCAATTGGAATGGCCTCCAGCCGTGCAGCAGCGGCAACGAGATTGTCCATTGGGTTGGAGTAGTGACCCGGAGGTGTTGAAACAGCCTAAGGTATAACAGTGTTTTGACGAGGCGGATTCATCGGACGGGGCTGAACCGGCGCACCGGTCCCCGGAGCTTCCGGCTGGTTTCCTTCCAGCGGATTGCTGGTTCCTGCTCCTGGGGTGTTGAAAAGGTCTCTGGCCTCGAAAGCCGAAGGCAAACGGGATCGCTACTTCCTCTTCATGACTTCATGCGAGGCGTTCTGGTCCAACATGAGCCTGTAGGCTTATCCGTCTAAAGCGGCCCGCTCCATGGTCATCCTGGCACTCTCAGCTGCCAGGTCCTCCTTGGCCTGGGTGATCTGTTCCTTCACCTTTGCAATCTCCGCGTTGTGGACTTCCTGATCCGCCGGATTAGCTTCTGCCATAAGCACAGCCAATGCATCAAATAGATCTGATAGAACTTGAGCCGGCGGGCGTGCAGAGCTTCCTGCCCGGGCAGCTGTCGCCGCTACTGAACCAGAGGTTATTGGCATAGCGGTCGAAGAATGAAGCGCTGCTTGTGTGCCGGCCATGAATATTCCAACTCGGTTGGGTAGATCAGAGGGGTCCGGAATACTGTCGCCATCAGAACAGCCCCCAATCCGGCCATTTGTAGCTGATATAGAGATTCGGTTTCTCCGGTTGATGACTGATACGTCTCCGTCGTATCTACTTTTCCAAACACTTTTGCCCTTGTTTTGGACTCTAACTTGTATGATTTGAATGGAACTAACCTGGACTGACGCTGTTTTCAGCAGAATTGCCATGGTGTTGTTTTATGTGCAAAAAACAAAAGTTCTCGGAATGACCTGAAACTCCACGGAATATCTTAGAATAAATAATAAAAAATCCTCACCAAAGATGAAGACCAGGGGGCCCACACCCTGTCCACGAGGGTGGGGGGCGCGCCCCTCCCCCCTGGGCGCGCCCCCCTACCTCGTGGGCCCCATGGTGGCCCTCCGACGCCAACTCCAACTCCATATATTGGCTTTTGAGGAGAAAAAAATCAGAGAGAAAGTTTCATCGCGTTTTATGACACGGAGCCGCCGCCAAGCCCTAATCTCTCTCGGGAGGGCTGATCTGGAGTCCGTTCGGGGCTCCGGAGAGGGGGATTCGTCGCTGTCGTCATCATCAACCATCCTCCATCACCAATTTCATGATGCTCACCACCGTGCGTGAGTAATTGCATCGTAGGCTTGCTGGACGGTGATGGGTTGGATGAGATTTATCATGTAATCGAGTTAGTTTTGTTAGGGTTTGTTCCCTAGTATCCACTATGTTTTGAGATTGATGTTGCTATGACTTTGCTATGCTTAATGCTTGTCACTAGGGCCCGAGTGCCATGATTTCAGATCTGAACCTATTATGTTTTCATGAATATATGTGTGTTCTAGATCATATCTTGCAAGTCTATAGTCACCTACTATGTGTTATGATCCGGCAACCCCGAAGTGACAATAATCGGGACCACTCCCGGTGATGACCATAGTTTGAGGAGTTCATGTATTCACTATGTGTTAATGCTTTGTTTCGGTTCTCTATTAAAAGGAGGCCTTAATATCCCTTAGTTTCCAATAGGACCCCGCTGCCACGGGAGGGTAGGACAAAAGATGTCATGCAAGTTTTTTCCATAAGCACGTATGACTATTTACGGAATACATGCCTACATTATATTGATGAACAGGAGCTAGTTCTGTGTCACCCTATGTTATGACTGTTACATGATGAACCACATCCGGCATAATTATCCATCATTGATCCGGTGCCTACGAGTTTTCCATATACTGGTTTACGCTTATTTACTTTTCCGTTGCTACTGTTACAATCACTAAAAAAATACCAAAAACATTACTTTTGCTGTCTTTACTTTGTTACCGTTATCACCACTATCATATTACTTTGCTACTAAACACTTTGCTGCAGATACTAAGTTTCCAGGTGTGGTTGAATTGACAACTTAGCTGCTAATACTTGAGAATATTCTTTGGCTCCCCTTGTGTCGAATCAGCAAATTTGGGTTGAATACTCTACCCTCGAAAACTGTTGCGATCCCCTATACTTGTGGCTTATCAAGACCTTTTTCTGGCGCCGTTGTCGGGGAGCATAGCTCTATTCTTTGAGTCACTTGGGATTTATATCTGCTGGACACTATGAATAACTTGAAAGACGCTAAGACAAAAATTTATCCCTCAACTACGAGGGGAGGTAAGGAACTGCCATCTTGCTCTGCACTTGATTCACCTTCTGTTATGAGGAAGCTAGCGACACCTAACCTAAACCTACTACTGCTATGAATTCTGATATGTTGCATGTTATTGATGATGCCACTTCTGCTATGCATGACACTTATGATGAAACTACTTCTATGCTTGATACTACTGTGCCACTTGGTGAATTTCTAGATGAGCAAATTTCTAAGTCTAGAGAAAGAGAAATTAGTGAACCTGAACACGATGATGTTAGTGATGATGAACCTTTGCCTGTTATTCCTGAGGGTTATCTTTTTAATAATGAATCTTATGAAGCTATTCTTGCTTGTCCGGATAAACCTGAACGTAAGAGGTTACTAATTAAGTGGAGTAAGGAATGTTTTAGAGGTAGGATGAGACCCGACCCAGCTTTTGCTACTTCACCTATCTGTGTTCCTGATTAGGATTATTATGATATTACTGTTGATCCAGATATAATTACTTTGGTTGAATCTGATCCTTTTTATGGCTATGAATCTGAAACTGTTGTGGCACATCTTCGTAAGTTAGATGAAATAGCTGCCCTGTTTACTAATAATCTGAGATCGCGCCACTTTTATATACTCAAAATATTTCCGTTCTCATTAAAGGGTGATGCTAAGAAATGGTTTAATTCTCTTGATCCTGCCCGTGTGCAAAGTCCCCAGGATATGATTTATTACTTCTCTGCTAAATATTTCCCTGCTCATAAGAAACAAGCTGCTTTGAGGGAAATATACAATTTTGTGCAAATTGAATAAGAGAGTCTCCCACAAGCTTGGGGGAGGCTTCTCAAGTTACTTAATTATTTGCCTGATCATCCTCTTAAGAAACCTGAAATATTTGATATCTTTTATAATGGACTAACTGATGCTTCCAGAGATTACCTGGATAGTTGTGCTGGTTCTCTTTTCAGGGAAAGAACACCGGATGACGCTGAAATTTTATTGAATAATATGTTGGCAAATGAAAATAATTGGGCACCTCCCGAGCCAACTCCTGAGCCAGCTCCTGAGCCAATTACTGAGCCTATTCCTAAACCAACTCCGAAGAAGAGAGGTGTTCTATTTCTCAGTCCCGAAGATATGCAAGAGGCAAAGAAATCTATGAAAGAAAAAGGTATTAAAGCTGAAGATGTTAAGAATTTACCTCCTATTGAAGAAATACATGGTCTTAATTTACCGCCTGTTGAAGAAGTATATGATCTCAATTACTTATTTACTGAAGAACCTCCCGATATCCCGACACAGGTAGTAAAGGTAAATTCTCTCTATAGATATGATAAAGTTGAAGTCCCTCCTACTAAAATTGCTAGCCAGTGCTTGGATGAGTTTGATGACTTTATGTTTAAGCAAGATGACTTTAATGCTTATTTTGGTAGACAATTAAAGCAGAATACCTTTATGATTAAACGCTTGAGTGATTATATGGATAATATTAGAGGTGAACTTAAACTTGTTAGCAAACATGCTTCTATGGTTACCAGTCAAGTAGAACAAGTACTTAAAGCTCAGAAAGAAATGCTTGATGAAATGAATAGTAAGAAAAATGATTATGCTGTTAGAGTGGCTACTAGAACTGGTAGAATGACTCAGGAACCTTTGTATCCTGAAGGCCACCCTAAGAGAATCGAGCAAGATTCTCAAAGAAATAATATTGATGCACCTAGTTCTTCTAAAAGGAAGAAAAAGAAAAATGATAGAACTGTGCAAACTTCTAGTGAACCTATTGCTGAACCACCTGATAATCCAAATGGTATCTCTATGTCTGATGCTGAAACACAATCTGGTAATGAACATGAACCTAGTGAAAATGTTAATGATGATGTTCATGATGATGCTCAACCTAGTAACGATAATGATGTAGAAGTTGAACCTGCTGTTGATCTTGATAACCCACAATCAAAGAATCAACGTTATGATAAAAGAGACTTCATTGCTAGAAAACATGGTAAAGAAAGAGAACCATGGGTTCAGAAACCCATGCCTTTTCCTTCGAAACCATCCAAGAAAAAGGATGATGAGGATTTTGAGCGCTTTGCTGAAATGATTAGACCTATCTTTTTGCGTATGCGATTGACTGATGTGCTCAAAACAAATCCTTATGCTAAGTATATGAAGGATATCATTACTAATAAAAGAAAGATACCGGAGGCTGAAATTTCCACCATGCTTGCTAATTACACTTTTAAGGGTGGAATACCAAAGAAACTTGGAGATCCAGGAGTACCTACTATACCATGCTCCATTAAAAGAAATTATGTTAAAACTGCTTTATGTGATCTTGGAGCCGATGTTAGTGTTATGCCTCTCTCTTTATACCGTAGACTTGACTTGAATAAGTTGACACCTACTAAATTATCTTTGCAAATGGCTGATAAATCAACTGCTATACCTGTCGGTATTTGTGAGGATGTGCCTGTTGTGGTTGCAAACGTTACTATTTTAATGGACTTTGTTATTCTTGATATTCCCGAGGATGATAGTATGTCTATTATTCTTGGAAGACCTTTCCTTAATACTGCAGGGGATGTTATTGATTGCAACAAAGGCAATGTCACTTTTCATGTTAATGGTAATGAGCATATGGTGCACTTTCTGAGGAAACAACCTCAAGTTTATAGTATCAACTCTATTGGAAAAATTCCATCGATTATATTTGGAGGTTTTGAATTTCCTCTTCCTACTGTCAAAAAGAAATATGATATACTTATTGTTGGGGATGTCCATATCCCCGTTGAGGTAACATAGTGTTATTCGAAATTTCTCCGGTTCCATGATTATCGGAATGAGTTTGTTAATAAGACTTGATCAACCTTATTAGTGGATTCTTTTTTATGAGCATGAGATGGATGAAACTAGAAGCACAATTTTCTGTACCCTCTTTATAGTTTCTGTTCTTTAGTAGAAATAAAGTAAAATAGTATTTTTCTGTCTGTTTCCTGACTTATCCATGCAATATAAAAATATCCCAAAAATAAAAGTCCTCAGAATGCCATGCCAATTTAATATGACTTTTTCAGGAATATTTAAGGATTTTTAGTGCAAAAATTACCGCGAGGGAGCTGCCACCTGGTCACGAGGGTGGAGGGCGCGCCCCCCTGCCTCGTGGGCCCACGGTGGCCCTCCTCCACTTATTCCTGCACCCATCTTCTTCCTCTGTCTCGCACAAACCCGAAAAACCAACTCAAGCTCGTGTTCCAGCAACTTTTGCTGCGATTTTCGATCTCCTTGCTCAAAGCACCTCTCGCAAAACTGCTTGGGGAGATTGTTCCTTGGTATGTGACTCCTCCAATGGTCCAATTAGTTTTTGTTCTAGTGCTTTATTCATTGCAAATTTGTGCTGCATAGGTGACCATGTTCTTGAGCTTGCATGTCAAATATATATGGTTCCAAGTAGTTCTAATGCTTGATATATGCTCTAGGCACTTGTATGAGTAGTTGCTATCAATCTTATTGAAGTTGGTTCACTTTGTTTGATGTTACTAAAAATTTTAGATTGTTTCAGAAATAATGAAGAGACTTTTGAGGGGCTCGTCGAGCCGAAGTTCTAAGGAGAAACAAAAGGAAGAAGAACAGAAGCCCAAATTTAATCTGCCTCGTATCGCGGAGGTCCAGCCGTGTGAATGGCCTTCTGATGACTTCTTGAGAAGTGCCGGGATTTATGAAGATTTCTATCTATTGATTGAGAACGCCGGCCTCACCAACTTCCTCCGCGACCAACGTCATCAGTGTCTCTTACTTACAAATACTTTTGTGCAGAACTTCTACTTTTTCCCTAAGAAATCACCTCCAACAGTAGAGTTCCATTTATATGATGTTGCTAGGGAGATGACATTAGCTGCATTTTGTGAGGTTTGCAAAATACCTTTCGAGGGTTCTTCAGATGAACCACACCGTAATGAAGTGGAAGCTTATATTGACACTATCACTGTGGGAGAAACCAGGAAGGTTTCTGATGCAAGAATTACTAGCATACATTTCCCTGTTTTACGCTACTTTGCCTCATTTGCAAGTCGTTGCTTGATTGGTCGCGGGAACTATGGGAACCTTAGTATTCCTGATATTATTATTTTGCTCCATGGTTTATACCGCAATAACTCTGTTAGTATGGGTGGAATTGTTGCTAGACGGTTGAGTATGAACCGTACTAAGGGCCCCATCTTTGGAGGCATTTATGCTTCACGCCTAGCTGAACATTTTGAAATACCTATTAGGCATGAGGAGAAAGAAGAAACAGCGCTGCCCCGTGCTTATTTAGATTATAAGAGTATGGTAGCGCATGATTTTCTTGTTAAGAATCGCGAAAGGGCGCTTAAATATAAATTGTACTTTGATAAACATCACCCTGAGACTATTACTTTGCCTGCTCCCTCTTTGTTTAACTTGTCTGCAGGTACTTACATTGTTCCGTGGGCGGCTGCTCAAGCCTATCGGAATCCTGCACCAGCCTCGGAACCGGAGCCTCCACGAATGTCTGTTTATTCTTGGGATCCTGAGCCAGTTGCCAGCCAGTGGCAGTCAGAGTCCTCTTCATCACATTATGATCCCAACTATTCTTCATCGCAGTACGACCTCAGCTTCACCTATGGATATCAGCCAGGTTATCCCTGGCAATAGACCAACTTAGGCCAAAAGCCTAAGCTTGGGGGAGTACGTATTTCCCACCGACATTACATTCATGTTCACACACACTCATTGCTAGATGTCGGTGCTCATACTCTTTCATTGTAATATCCATGTTAGTTTAAATTTATTTTTCTAGCTTTCTTCTTGTGTGTTTGATAAACCTTAAGAAAAAAAATAGTGTTAGTCTACTTTCCATGCTTGTAGTAGAATTAAAAAGAAAACCCAAAAATATTTCCCGTCCTTCTTTTGCTTGTTGGGAGCTTTCCCGTGTAAATAGTTTTTATTTTTCTTTTCCTTTCTTTGGGGGTCGAGAAGACTATATTGAAAATGCTTAGTGGTTCTTATATGCATGATTGTTTATTTAACTTAGAGCCCATATTACTTGTCTTCTCTCTTGAGTTGAATGCTTGCAGATTCCAGCTTAGTCCAATGCACGTGCACTCTTATTATTATACACACCATTCGGTCGTGCAAGTGAAAGGCAATAATGATGATATATGATGGACTTGATGAAGCTATGTACCTAGGGTAGGGGCATGGACCTGTCCTAAGTACCCTACCCAAGGACATCCCTAGAAGAAGTCACCTTTCAATCGACTTGGAGGTATCCCACTCGACGGATTCAAGACACTCGACCACGAAGCAATCACTCGACCAAGATCCAACCACTCGACTGCCAGGAGATCTAAAGTCACCCTGCATGCAAACGGTCGGTCATTAAGTAGCTTTTATGGTCATCATGGCACTTTATTAGGGGCGTTACCAGTAACCCCTAGTCTTAATGTACTTTAAACCCTGCATTACTGAGGGCTGGAGGGGCCTGGCGAACTCTATATAAGCCACCCCCCTCCTCAGTATCAAGGGTTCGCACCCCTGTTATTCATACACACATAATTCAGTCGACCGCCTTCGGGCACCGAGACGTAGGGCTGTTACTTCCTCCGAGAAGGGCCTGAACTCTTAATCCTCGTGTGCTTGCAACTCCTCCATAGCTAAGATCTAGCCTCTCCATACATACCCCCCTACATCACTGTCACAGTTAGAACCACGACAGTTGGCGCCCACCGTGGGGCTTGGAGTCTTAGCGCCTAGTTTGAGAAGTTGCGATTTTTTCCGATCTCTTTGATCATGGTTTCGGGCGGAGCTTTGGTGAAGGGCCGCGAGATCCGTCTCGGCGCGCTCACGTTCATCGCCGACGACTCCGCTTGGCTTCAGGAGGCTCCACTCGACGTCGACACGCTCCCCGTCCGCGGGGCGACGCACTTTCGCGCATACGTCCGTGGTGTCCTCCTGCGGCAGCCGTCGACCCAGTATCGGTCGGCTCCTGTGGCATCTCCCCGCCCTGTTTCTCGCCGGCGCAAGCGCTACGGTCGGTCGAGGCTTCAGAGGTGGGTGAGGCATGCAGTGGCCCGCCAGTCGGCCACCCCACAAGTCGCGGCAATCGAGCCCGACGAATCCCTCTATGGCCTGTTCGACCTGTCGACTGGCTCCGCAGAGACCGCATCCGAATGCGACAGCAGTGACCCAGCTGAGAGGTTCTGGTGATCGATGGGCCACACAGTCCTCTCGGTTTCCCCCGCGCTGACGGAGGCGCGGATGGGGGCGACCCGTCGCGTCCTCACGAGGAGTATCTCCCCGAGCCTCTCACGTCGTTGCAGCGGGAGGAGCTTCGCCGCCAGAACATGGATGCACTCCACACTCCTATCGTTGGAGAAACCCCCGAGGCCCGAGCCTTGGAGGATGCGCGCTTGGCTAACTTGGCCGAGCGCACTCGACTGGAGAATCTCCAGCGAATACTCGACGAGCGAGCGCGTCAACGGGCTCCAGAATCCAGTCGACGCCAACTCTTTCCACCCTCGCAGGTATATCGTACTCCGATTCAGAATTTGGCGGCTGCGGCCTGTATAGCAGAGTCGATTCAGCCCTCCCAGTCAGAGGCTGGCAGAGGCTTGTTGCAAATCAGAGTGTTGCTCCGGGCAGCGGGAGACCAGAATTCCACTGTTTCTTAGTCGCGGAACAGGACCCACAGTCGATCCGTTGCAGCGGATACAGTCCAATCGGCTCACAGCCCAAGATCACCTCCGAGGCATGAGGGACGTGGAGACCGGCGTGATCAGTACAGAAGGAATGAGCAGTATGATCACCGCTTCGATCGTGATGATCAACGTCGAGTGCCAACCCCTCCCCCGAGGAGTGGATCATATGTGCCTCGACAGCAGGTTGACAGACGCCCTCATAGTGTTGGGCGGAGAATTCCAGTCGACCCCAGGGAACCAGGCTTTGATGCGAGATCCATTCTCGTTCAAGGTTTGGTCGACAGGAATAGAGCTCACCGAGAAGGCCACGACAGAGATGCAACTACCAGTAGCAGAGTACATGTTTCAGGGCCGGAGTGTTTCAGTCGAGCCATCAGAGCCACTGTAATTCCTCCCAACTTCAGGTTGGCGACTGGAGTTAGTAAGTTCACCGGTGAGTCCAAGCCCGATACTTGGCTCGAAGATTACCGAGTGGCTGTCCAGATTGGCGGTGGGAATGATGAGGTAGCCATGAAGCACCTGCCTCTCATGTTAGAACGCTCGGCCAGAGCGTGGCTGAATCAGTTAGCACCCAGCAGCATTTACACTTGGGAGGATCTCTCCCGAGTGTTTGTCACCACATTTGAAGGAACATGCAAGCGACCTGCAGGCCTTATGAAATTGCGGTCTTGCATGCAGAAACTGAATAAAACTCTGAGGGATTACATCCAGAGGTGGATCACATTGCATCACACAATTGAAAATGTACCAGATCATCAAGCAGTTTGTGCCTTTAAAGAAGGCGTTAAGTACGGAGATTGCCACCAAATACGCTAATGGTGAAGATGAGGATCGACTCCGGAGTGGCAAGCATAAAGTAGTCGCCCAGGAAACCGGAGGAAATTCCAGTCGGAAACAGAAGCGGAAAGCCGAGCCAGCCGCTCCTGGGGAGGCCCTGGCCGTAACCTAGGGAAAATTTAAGGGAAAACCCAAAGGACCTTGGAACCCCAAGAAAGTTAAAGACCAAGATGGGAATGATGTTTTGGATCTACCGTGTCACATCCACACCAAGAAAGATGAAGAGGGTAAACTCATTTACCCAAAGCATACCACTCGACAGTGTCAGCTTCTGATCCAGCAGTTTCAGGGCAAGCAGTCCAAAGATAAGGAAAAGGAGTCGGACAAAGTTGAGGACAAGGAAGATAGTGATGATGGGTACCCCCAGGTCAATTTCACCCTGATGATTTTTGCTGATGTTGAGAGCAAAAGTCGACTGAAGGTTATTAACCGTGAGGTAAATATGGTTGCTCCGGCAACACCCAATTATCTGAAGTGGTCCCAGACTGCCATCACATTCGACCGGTCTGATCACCCTACACACATTGCCACCCCTGGGAGGCAAGCTCTGGTGGTCGACCCAGTTGTCGAAGGCACTCGACTGACCAAAGTCCTGATGGATGGAGGCAGCGGTTTGAACATACTATATGCAGAAATATTGAAAGGGATGGGCATTCTGATGTCCAGGCTCAGTACCAGTAACATGAGTTTCCATGGAGTCATTCCTGGGAAGAAAGCCGCGTCACTCGGCCAAATTGCTCTTGATGTGGTTTTCGGTGATTCCAAGAATTACCGCAAGGAAAAGTTGACATTCGAAGTTGTGGATTTCCAAAGTGCTTATCACGCTATTTTGGGCAGGCCAGCTTATGCACGCTTCATGGCTCGACCATGTTATGTGTATCTCAAATTGAAGATGCCTGGTCCCAAAGGTGTGATCACTGTTATAGGCAATCGGAAGAAAGCAGAAGAGTGTTTTCAGAAAGTCTCAAAGATTGCTGACGCTCAGATGGCAGTGGTCGAGCTGCAAGAGTATCAGAAGACTGCAGATCCGAGTGAGTTGCTACGAGCTAAGAAGCCTGCTTCAGAATCAGATTTTCAGTCGTCCGGTGAAACGAAGGCAGTTCACATTCACCCGACCGATCCAAATGCTGCTCCGACTCACATCTCAACGACGGTCGACTCCAAATAGGAAGAAGCGCTCATCCAGTTCCTCCGTGAGAACTGGGACATCTTCGCATGGAAGCCTGCTGACATGCCTGGAGTTCCCAGGGGGCTGGCTGAGCACCGTCTACGAGTCGACCCCAAATTTAAACCTGTGAAAGAACACCTTCGACGGTCCGCCGTCCAGAAGAGGAAGGCCATTGGCGAGGAGGTGGCTCGGCTCTTAGCAGCGGAGTTCATCCGAGAAATTTACCACTCCGAGTGGCTCGCCAATGTTGTCATGGTCCCCAAGAAGGACAAGTCACTTCGCATGTGCATTGATTTCAAGCATATCAATCGGGCCTGCCCGAAAGATCATTTTCCTCTCCCCCGCATCGACCATATAGTCGACTCGACTGCGGGATGTGAGCGTTTGTCTTTTCTAGACGCCTATTCCGGGTACCATCAGATCCGTCTGTACGGGCCCAACGAGATCAAAACAGCTTTCATCACTCCATTCGGGTGCTTCTGTTATGTCACCATGCCATTCGGCCTCAAGAATGCCGGAGCCACGTTCATGAGGATGATTCAGAAGTGTTTGCTCACTCAAATCAGTCGGAATGTGGAGGCATACATGGATGATATTGTGGTCAAGTCACGGAAGGGTTCCGACCTGCTGACTGACCTTCCTGAAACCTTTGCCAACCTCAGGAGGTATTATATCAAGCTCAATCCGTCAAAGTGCACATTCAGAGTTCCAGGTGGGAAGTTACTCGGTTTTCTCGTTTCCGAACGGGGAATCGACGCCAATCCTGAAAAAATTGGTACTATACTCCGAATGAAACGTCCTGTGCGTGTGCATGACGTCCAGAAGCTTACAGGATGCTTGGCCGCTTTAAGTCGATTCATCTCTCGCCTCGGTGAAAAGGCATTGCCTCTTTACCGACTGATGAAGAAGTCCGACAAGTTTGAGTGGACTCCAGAAGCTGATGCAGCGTTTACAGAGCTCAAAGCTCTGCTCTCCACCCAGCCGATGCTTGCTGCCCCAATCAGCAAGGAGCCTTTGCTAATTTACATTGCAGCCACAGGACAAGTTGTCAGTACAATACTTACGGTCGAGCGGGAAGAAGAAGGAAAGGCCTTCAAAGTCCAGCGCCCAGTATATTATGTTTCTGAAGTTTTGACTCCTTCAAAGCAAAGATATCCTCATTACCAGAAGCTTGTATATGGGATTTATATGACCACAAAGAAGGTTGCACATTACTTCTCTGATCATTCCATTACAGTCATCAGCGACGCTCCACTATCAGAGATTTTGCACAACAGAGATGCAACTGGTCGAGTGGCCAAATGGGCGATTGAACTTCTTCCCCTAGATATCAAGTTTGAGGCAAAGAAAGCTATCGAGTCCCAAGCAATTGCAGATTTCGTCGCCGAGTGGATCGAACAGCAACTTCCGACTCAAGTTCACTCGGAGCACTGGACCATGTTCTTCGATGGATCTAAGATGCTGAATGGTTCCAGTGCTGGGGTAGTATTGGTTTCCCCCCGAGGAGATAAGCTCAGATATGTTCTTCAGATTCACTTCGCTTCCTCCAATAGCGAAGCAGAATATGAAGCACTTTTGTATGGGTTGCGCATGGCCATTTCACTCGGCGTCCGTCGCCTCATGGTCTATGGCGACTCAGATTTGGTGGTTAATCAGGTGATGAAGGAGTGGGACGTCAGAAGTCCAGCTATGACTGGTTATTGCAATGCAGTGAGAAAGTTAGAGAAGAAATTCGAGGGGTTAGAGCTTCATCACATCCCCCGACTGAAAAATCAAGCGGCTGATGATTTGGCAAAGATAGGCTCCAAGAGACAAGCCATCCCCAGCAATGTGTTTTTGTAACACATCCACTCGCCATCAGTCCAAGAAGATCCTTTTACAGATGAAGCCCCGCAGCCAAAGAGTGCCACAGATCCGACTGAAGTTGAAATTCCGGCAGTGGTCGACCTAATCATGGAAGTTTTGGCAATCACCCCCGAATGGACGATACCGTACATCGCGTATATCCTGAGAAAGGAACTCCCGGAGGACGAAGAAGAGGCTCGACAGATCGTCCGTCGATCCAAGGCCTTTACAGTCATAAAGGGACAGTTGTATAGAGAAAGCGCGACTGGAGTCGGTCAGAAGTGTATAACACCAGAAGAAGGTCAGATAATCCTTGATTGTATCCACTCGGGGACCTGTGGTCATCATGCGTCCTCTCGGACCATTGTGGCTAAAGCATACCGAGCGGGATTTTACTGGCCAAGAGCGAATGAAATGGCAAAAGAGATAGTCGACAAGTGTGAAGGGTGCCAGTTCTACTCCAACATGTCGCACAAGCCTGCATCAGCCCTGAAGACCATTCCACTCGTCTGGCCCTTCGCTGTTTGGGGACTGGACATGGTTGGCCCATTGAGAACAGGAAGGAGCGGTTTCACACATGTGCTTGTGGCAGTCGACAAGTTTACCAAATGGATTGAAGCTAAGCCTATCAAGAATCTTGATGCTTGCACTGCCATTAGTTTCGTCAGAGAGTTAACATTCAGATATGGAGTCCCGCATAGCATCATCACCGACAATGGGTCAAACTTTGATTCAGACAAGTTCAAAGCTTTTTGCGCCTCTCAAGGCACACGAGTCGACTACGCATCGGTCGCCCACCCCCAGTCGAATGGACAAGCAGAAAGGGCAAATGGTCTGATTCTCAAAGGACTAAAGCCTCGGCTGATGCGTGATCTCAAGCACGCAGCAGGCGCTTGGGTCGACGACCTTCCGTCAGTTCTGTGGGGATTGAGGACCACCCCGAATCGGTCGACTGGAAGAACTTCGTTCTTTCTGGTTTACGGAGCGGAAGCAGTCCTACCGAGTGATCTACTTCACAATGCACCCCGAGTCGAGATTTATACCGAAGATGAAGCAGAACAAGCCCGGCAAGACGCAGTCGACCTCCTGGAAGAAGAAAGAGAAATGGTTATGATCCGATCGACCATTTATCAGCAAGACTTGCGTCGATTCCATGCCAGAAATGTGAAGAGTCGAGCCTTCTAAGAAGGAGATTTAGTCCTCCGAGTGGATCAACAGAAACCACACAAGCTCGCTCCTACTTGGGAAGGTCCCTTCATCGTCACCAGAGTCCTCCACAATGGAGCGTATCACCTTTACAATGTCGATCGCCAGATCGATGAGCCACGAGCTTGGAATGCAGAACTGCTCTGCCCCTTTTACACTTGAATTCTCACTCGGATGAGATGTAATAAGAAAAACTTCTGTAGTCTATTTATCAAAGACAAGAGTGTTACAAATTTTCCTATAATTGTTGTCGCTTTTGTTTGCGTGTGAAATCCCCCAGTGGGTGGCTTAGCTGCGAATCTGTTTCGCCTAAGTTTGTAAAAAAAATCCTACCGAGTGGTGAGCCAGACTCCCACTCGGAGGCTTAGCTGCAGCCCAGTGCTCGCCTAAGTGTTTAAAAATCCTACCGAGTGGTGAGCTAGACTCCCACTCGGAGGCTTAGCTGCAGCCCAGTGCTCGCCTAAGTGTTTAAAAATCCTACCGAGTGGCGAGCCAGACTCCCACTCGGAGGCTTAGCTGCAGCCCAGTGCTCGCCTAAGTGATTAAAAATCCTACCGAGTGGTGAGCCAGACTCCCACTCGGAGGCTTAGCTGCAGCCCAGTGCTCGCCTAAGTGTTTGAAAATCCTACTGAGTGGTGAGCAGACCTCCCACTCGGGGGGCTTAGCTGCAGTCCAGTACTCGCCTAAGTTTGAAAAAATCCTACCGAGTGGAGAGCAGACCTCCCACTCGGGGGCTTAGCTATAGTCCAGTACTCGCCTAAGTTTGAAAAAATCCTACCGAGTGGAGAGCAGACCTCCCACTCGGGGGCTTAGCTGCAGCCCAGTGCTCGCCTAAGTTTCAAAAAAATCCTACCGAGTGGAGAGCAGACCTCCCACTCGGGGGCTTAGCTGCAGTCCAGTACTCGCCTAAGTTTGAAAAAAAATCCTACCGAGTGGAGAGCAGACCTCCCACTCGGGGGCTTAGCTGCAGTCCAGTACTCGCCTAAGTTTGAAAAAATCCTACCGAGTGGAGAGCAGACCTCCCACTCGGGGGCTTAGCTGCAGTCTAGTACTCGCCTAAGTTTTTAAAATCCTACCGAGTGGAGAGCAGACCTTCCACTCGGAGGCTTAGCTGCAGCCCAGTGCTCGCCTAAGTACGGAACACATCCCAATCCGCAAGGACGACGAGGTGCAAATCGACTGCTACCTTCTCCTTCGGAGCTGCACCACAAATACAAATACAAAGTTAATTCATGAAGATATTCAAGGATAAATCAAGTTCAGATAAGATCCAAAGGTCCTAGACCGCAGATCAAAGTACTCGAGCCTCCAGCTTGACAGAGTTTAACGGTTACAAAATCCACTCGGCATTCAGAGGCAAATTTAAAGTGAAACATAAAAGTTTTTATTCCTCGGGCGGAGGACTGGAAGGGGCGACGAACTCGTCCAAGTCGATCCCGTCTGCAATGCGAGTGGCAGCAGCAATGAAAGTCTCCATGAAGTCTTGAAGTTGTGCTTCCTGGTATTGGCAACTTGGATGGCGGCCAATTTTTCTTCTCGCGCCTCATTGCAGTGGACGCGGACCAGAGACAGAGCGACGTCAGTGCCACATCTAGCTGAAGATTTCTTCCATTCTGCCACTCGACCTGGGACTTCATTCAGTCGAGTCATCAGGGACTCGAGGTCATTCTGAAGAATCGTCCTAGGCCAGAGCGACGTGTCGATCCGCGACATCGCAACCTTCAACTGAGCAAGATAGTCAACAACGCCAGCAACACGAGATTCCAGTCGGAGCACGTTCATAGCAGCCTCGTCCTTCACTGGAGAATTGATGGGGTCCAAGTCTGTCTCCACTCGACTGGTCTCCTCTTCGAAGTTCTGGCAGAATTCTGTAAACACAATTCAAGGATAAGTCAGTGGCTCTACGCAGGTTTGGTAACTGCAAGTCAGTCGGGCCGGAGTAATTACCCTCGAGCATGACGAACAGCTTCTTGGCAAGTCCACCGAGATAAGCCTCCAAATCGTTCCTCTTCCCCGCCAGTTCACTTGCTTTGTCATTCAGAGCTATATTGCCATTCTTCAGACGGCTGACCTCCTCATTAGCCGCGTCGAGAGCAGTTTCCAGCCTGGAGTTTTCCTTTTCAAGAGTACCGACTGAAGCCAGTTTTTCTTCAGCAAGCTTCGTTTTGTTCAGGGCCTCCTTCTACGCTTCGGCAAGGTCTTGATCCTTCTTCTTCAGAGCCTCCTCCATTTTATCTGCGAAACAGCAAGTGAGATCAACATCGAGGACGGCCAGAAAGAAAGGACAGTTGACAAAAGCTTGCCAGCCATACCTTTTGCTTCGTCCCTCGCCTTCTGCAAGTTCTCCTGAGCAAGCTTCAAGTCAAGGTTCAGCTGGATCTGTTTGTTCTCCAACTCAGTGTAGTGAGCCACAAGTTCGCAGGATTTCTGCAAAAAAAAAATCAGTCAACAAACATCCAAGATAAGTTGCTTCCGAGTAACCAAGAGACAATGATGGCATTTCTAAGACTACAGCTGAATCAAAAACATTTGACAGTAGTCTCGGGGACTACACCCAGTGGGTGCACTCAGCGTGCCCCCACTGGTTCGACCAAAAAGAAATCGACTGCCCGCAGTCGACCGTGTATAGTTCCATTCGACATGGCCTGACCAGACCGAGTGAAGAAGTTCAGCTAAAGTAACACAATATAAAGACTACAGTCGACTGCCAGCAGTCCACCGTAGTCTCGGGGACTACACCCAGTGGGTGCACTTAGCGTGCCCCCACTCGTCAAAAAGATTAATAGACACACCCAGTCGGTGTACAGATATAAAGATCTTCGGAAAAGAGATTCTTTAGATAGCATATCCTAACAGAACAAGCGGTGAATCGACTGACCTGGACGTTGCTCTGAAGAGCTGAACTCGCGTCATAAGCTGCTTGGCTGGCTTCCCGAACCACCTTCACTTGCTCCATCATGGTCCCCGCCTGGTGTATAGCCTCTTTAGCGGCACCCACTTGGTCCTCAGGGATGTGGTGTGTGGCAAAAAGCGAAGGCGGATTTGCAGTCGACATCGAAGGCCGGACACTCGTCAGAGGTTCAGCGAAGGTCATAGAAGCCCGAGTGGTATCACCACCCTCCCAGACTGCGGCCTCAGGCGTCGGAGTAGTCTGTGGGGTCTTGCCAGCCGGTGCCCTCCTTTTCCTTCGCGCCCTCAGCGGCACTTCGTCGTCATCATCAGGGAGGTCAATGACATGAGGAGGAGCTACAAGAAAAATCCAATCGACCGGAATTATAAGAAATTGTCGGTCGACTAAAAGCAGAGCATCAGTCGACTAAATCCAATCGACCGGGGTTGGAGGTAACAGCGTCTTCCATCTCTTGATCATTGTCCTTGGCGGAGATCTCCGAGGTGGCAGCACTGCAAATTTCGAAAGTTAGTTAGCTCTTTCAATGAGTCGACCAAGAGTCCGTCACGTTCGACAAAGGAAAACAAATTCTACTATTACCCAGAAATGGTGGGGACAGTCATCTTCATCTTGGGCAGAGCCTTGGGCGGCTTGGACGGCGTCGCGCGTGGGTGCTTGGGAGCTTTTTCTGTCGGTGCTGGAGATGAGGTCCGAGGGCGCTTCGACGACTGCCCAACAGGGACAGTTGCCTTACCACGTTCCCGCGCAGGGTCGTGTGTAAGCTTGGATCGCCGTTCCGAGCAGGGAGGTTCGACTTCTTCCTCCTCCTCTTCACTGGAGTCATCGTCGTCATCCCCCTCTCCTTTGCCGTCAGATTCCCACTCTTCTCTCTCATCTCCACTTTCGCCTCCGCTCGCCTCTCCTTCCTCGGCCTGCTCCTGTGCTCCATTGGGTGTCGAGTACATCTCAGTAGTGGCCTAGAGGGCAACAAACAAGACAAAAGTCAATCGACTAATCCAAAGAGAACAAATAAAGAAAGCAAGATCACAATCAGAAACGCAAGGTCAGACCTTGTCCACTTCGTATGTTTGGTCGAGTGGAGGAATCCTCCTGGCTCCTCGGGGGTTGTCCTTGTTCCCTGTGATACTCGACAGCCACCCTTCCAACATCTCGTCAGTGACCTCCTCTGGGTGAATCCGAGTGGTGTCTTCGAGACCGGAGTACAGCCACATCGGGTGGTCACGAGCCTGAAGCGGTTGGATGCGCCTCCGGAGGAAGACTTCCGACAAGTCCATGCCAGTCACACCCTCGCGGACAAGCTGAACCACTCGACCGACCAGCACCTTGACTTGTGCCTTTTCCTCCGGCGTCACTTTCAGAGAGGCAGGTTTTTGCGCTCGATTCAGAGAAAAAGGGGGAAGCCCAGTCGCCTGTCCTGGGGTCACCTGGTCTTTACAGTAAAACCAAGTCAACTGCCAGCCGCGGACTGACTCGGGAAAAGTGATAGACGGAAAGGAACTTTTTCCCCTCATCTGGATCGCCAGGCCCCCGCACAGCTGAATCACTTGCGTCCGTTCGTCACTCGACTTGGCCTTCTTGACCAACTGAGAGCGGCAAGTGAAGATGTGCTTGAAGAGTCCCTAGTGGGGGCGGCAACCCAAGAAGTTTTCACACAAGGAAACGAAAGCAGCAAGATACACAATAGAATTGGGAGTAAAGTGATGGAGCTGCGCTCCGAAGAAGATCAAGAAGCTCCGGAAAAAAGGATGAGGAGGCAGAGAGAATCCACGATCGATATGGGTGGTGAGGAGGACGCACTCACCATCAAGAGGCTGGGGTTCGACTTCTTTCCCCGGGAGGCGCGCAGATTCGTGGGGAATGAATCCCCCCTTGACCAGATCATTGAGATCATCCTGCCAAATCACCGACGGCATCTAGTCGCCCTGGATCCAATCCTTGGGCAGAGCAGTCCTCGAGGAAGATCCACCCCGAGCAGACTTCTTCCCCTTCCCGTGAACCGCCGCCTTCTTCGCGCGCTCCAGAGCCGACGTCTTCTCCTTCACCATCTTCACCGGCGAAGCTCGAACAGACCTACGGCACCAAGGTGAGAGCGGAGGTGGCGGAGGATCTTGTGAAGGGAGGGCAAAAGTGAAGGCGCACTATTCGGGGGTCCCGAGCCGGCAGCTTATAAGAGGTCGCTTCCGAGTGGCTGACTGGTAGGCCCAGGCAATCCCATCAAATCCCGCAACAGGCACGCGCGATACGTGGCGAAAAAGGTGGCGTGGGGATCGAGGAGCTTCCGTCCTATCCCATCCGATTACTGCGGCCGCCCCCGTCCCGCGCACTTCCTGAGATTCAAATCCCACAAAATCCGCGGGCCGCAGAACAACTCGTCAAACAGAAGATCCCTTTCACACCGTCACTCGGAACTTCACAAGTAAAGAAATTCACTCGACAAGAGGCCAAGAATGGATCAAGGCGACTGAAAGAAGTTGACGACGTCATCCGTGACAATTGATCCAAAACAAGACGTTCATATAACATGAAGAACCAGTCGGAAAGATCCCCAACTCCTTCCCCACTCGAACCTCGATCCATTCGGGGGCTAATGATGAAGCTATGTACCTAGGGTAGGGGCATGGACCTGTCCTAAGTACCCTACCCAAGGACATCCCTAGAAGAAGTCACCTTTCAATCGAGTTGGAGGTATCCCACTCGACGGATTCAAGACACTCGACCACGAAGCAATCACTCGACCAAGATCCAACCACTCAACTGCCAGGAGATCTAAAGTCACCCTGCACGCAAAAGGTCGATCATTAAGTAGCTTTTATGGTCATCATGGCACTTTATTAGGGGCGTTACCAGTAACCCCTAGTCTTAATGTACTTTAAACCCTGCATTACTGAGGGCTGGAGGGGCCTGGCGAACTCTATATAAGCCACCGCCCTCCTCAGTATCAAGGGTTCGCACCCCTGTTATTCATACACACATAATTCAGTCGACCGCCTCCGGGCATCGAGACGTAGGGCTGTTACTTCCTCCGAGAAGGGCCTGAACTCGTAATCGTCGTGTGCTTACAACTCCTTCATAGCTAAGATCGAGCCTCTCCATACATACCCCCCTACATCACTGTCAGAGTTAGAACCACGACAGGACTCATTGGGATGAGAAAAGCTGGTATGAACTCGACCTCTCTTGTTTTTGTAAATATGATGATTCATCGTTCCTGATTCAGCTATTATGAAGTAAACATATTAGCAATGACATTTAGAGATTATAGTTGCTTGTGCCATGCTTGATTAGCTATGAGTTATAATGGTTAACCTTGCATGCCAACATGCTATTGAGATGATTATGATGTGGTATGATAGGATGGTATCCTCCTTTAAATGAATTGAGTGACTCGACTTGGCACATGTTCACGCATGTAGTTGAATCAAATCAACATAGCATTCATGATATTTATGTTCATGGTGGATTATATCCTACTCATGCTTATATTCGGTGTGAATTAATTTTAATGCATGTTTACGACTGTTGTCGCTCTCTCAGTTGGTCACTTCCCAGTCTTTTGCTAGCCTTCACCTCTACTAAGTGGGAATACTACTTGTGCATCCAAACTCCTTAAACCCCAAAGTTGTTCCATATGAGTCCACTATACCTTCCTATATACGGTATCTACCTGCCGTTCCAAGTAAATTTGTATGTGCCAAACTCCAAACCTTCCAATGAAATTCTGTTTTGTATGCTCGAGCAGCTCATGTGCAACTATGGCTGCCTATATCTTCCATGCTAGGTGGGTTATTCTCAAGAGGAGTGGGCTCCGCTCCTCATTCACGAGAAAGGGCCGGTAACCGGGATGCCCAGTCCCATGATCCGAAAAGATCAAAGCAAATCAAAATAATTAAACAAAACTCCCCCTGGGACCCGTTGAATGTTGGAGGCACTCGTTGTTTCGAGCAAGCAATGGATTGATGCTTGTGGAGGAGGGGGAGTATAAACCTCTACCATTCTGTTTGGGAACTGCCTATAATGCATGTAGTATGGAAGATACAGCCATCTCATAGTTGTTGCATTGACAGTGAAAGTATGCCGCTCAAAATATTATTTATCTCTATTTCAAAAATCGAGCTCTGGCACCTCTACAAATCCCTGCTTCCCTCTGCGAAGGGCCTATCTATTTACTTTTATGTTGAGTCATCACCCTTCTTATTAAAAAGCACCCGCTGGAGAGCACACTGTCGTTTGCATTCATTATGATTGGTTTATATTGGGTATGACTTGACTGGATCTCTTTTACCATGAATTACAATGTTTAGTCAGTCCTTGATCTTTAAAGGTGCTCTGCATTTATGTTTTGCGGTCTCAGAAAGGGCTAGCGAGATACCATTTTGTTATATCATGTTATGATTATTTTGAGAAAGTGTTGTCATCCGAGTTTTATTATTATGGCTCGCTAGCTGATTATGCTATTGATATGAGTAATTGTGAGACCTATGTGTTATTGTGAGTATGGTTAGTTCATAATAATTGCTGAAACTTGAATGCTGGCTTTTCATGTTTACAACAACAAGAGCAAACAGAGTTTGTAAAAGTTTTTCTTTTTCTCTTTCAGTTTGTCAACTGAATTGCTTGAGGACAAGCAAGGGTTTAAGCTTGGGGGAGTTAATACGTCTCCGTCGTATCTACTTTTCCAAACACTTTTGCCCTTGTTTTGGACTCTAACTTGTATGATTTGAATGGAACTAACCAGGACTGACGCTGTTTTCAGCAGAATTGCCATGGTGTTGTTTTATGTGTAGAAAACAAAAGTTCTCGGAATGACCTGAAACTCCACGGAATATCTTAGAATAAATAATAAAAAATCCTCGCCAAAGATGAAGACCAGGGGGCCCACACCCTGTTCACGAGGGTGGGGGGCGCGCCCCTCCCCCCTGGGCGCGCCCCCATACCTCATGGGCCCCCTGGTGGCCCTCCGATGCCAACTCCAACTCCATATATTGGCTTTCGAGGAGAAAAAAATCAGAGAAAGTTTCATCACGTTTTACGATACGGAGCCACCACCAAGCCCAAATCTCTCTCGGGAGGGCTGATCTGGAGTCCGTTTGGGGCTCCAAAGAGGGGGATTCGTTGCCGTCGTCATCATCAACCATCCTCCATCACCAATTTCATGATGCTCACTGCCGTGAGTGAGTAATTGCATCGTAGGCTTGCTGGACGGTGATGGGTTGGATGAGATTTATCATGTAATCAAGTTAGTTTTGTTAGGGTTTGATCCCTAGTATCCACTATGTTCTGAGATTGATGTTGCTATGACTTTGCTATGCTTAATGATTGTCACTAGGGCCCGAGTGCCATGATTTCAGATCTGAACCTATTATGTTTTCATGAATATATGTGAGTTCTAGATCCTATCTTGCAAGTCTATAGTCACCTACTATGTGTTATGATCCAGCAACCCCGAAGTGACAATAATCGGACCACTCCCGATGATGACCATAGTTTGAGGAGTTCATGTATTCACTATGTGTTAATGCTTTGTTCCGGTTCTCTATTAAAAGGAGGCCTTAATATCCCTTAGTTTCCAATAGGACCCCGTTGCCACGGGAGGGTAGGACAAAAGATGTCATGCAAGTTCTTTTCCATAAGCACGTATGACTATTTACGGAATACATGCCTACATTATATTGATGAACTAGAGCTAGTTCTGTGTCACCCTATGTTATGACTGTTACATGATGAACCACATCCGGCATAATTATCCATCATTGATCCGGTGCCTACGAGTTTTCCATATACTGGTTTACGCTTATTTACTTTTCCGTTGCTACTGTTACAATCACTACAAAAATACCAAAAACATTACTTTTGTTGTCTTTACTTTGTTACCGTTATCACCACTATCATATTACTTTGCTACTAAACACTTTGCTGCAGATACTAAGTTTCCAGGTGTTGTTTAATTGACAACTCAGCTGCTAATACTTGAGAATATTCTTTCGCTCCCCTTGTGTCGAATCAACAAATTTGGGTTGAATACTCTACCCTCGAAAACTGTTGCGATCCCCTATACTTGTGGGTTATCAATGACTCGTCGCCCAAATAAACGACGGTCTCGCTGCAAGATTCCGATCCATCCTCGTAACTTCCTCCATGGATGACTCCCATGAAGGCACGCTTCACGACCGGTTTAACCCGGGCGGACCGCGCACGCTGAGCCGTTTCGACGAGGTCGGTTTAGATGTCCAGCTCAGGGCCCGGTTCACCGATCTTGCCGATGAAAACGTGTATGACACCAAAGGGGACCCGGTACCCGTACTCAACTGAGCCGGCCTCGGGCCCCAGCCTGCATCATCGATGTAGAGCTTGCCGCGACGACTCTTAGTCATCCGGCCCACAGCGTAGCCCTTGAGTCCTTCAAAGCGGCCCTCCAAGAACTTGAAACCATCGTGCGATAGCCCCACGGTGGGCGCTAACTGTCGTGGTTTTGTCACGGCAGATGTCCTAGAGAAAGGACTTAGTCGTGGAGCCATCGCGACGGGTTAGCTTGAAGGGGTTAAAGCAGACACAGGGACGCAAGATAGTTTATACTAGTTTGGCCCCTTCGATGAAGGTAAAAGCCTACGTCTAGTTGTGATGGAATTGATGGGGTTTCGATGACCAGGGAGCAAACAAGCTTCGCCTAAGTCTCGAGTTGTTGTCTGTCCTCCTTGAACCGCCGCCGGGTCGTCCCCTTATATACACGGGTGACACCCGTCGGTTCACAGAGTCCCAATACCGGCTCATAGATGTGTCCGGTTTGGTCTCTATTTATTCCTAACTTATAATACAAATTAAATACCAACGCCGGTTTACGGCTACAGGCCTTGAACCGACTATGGGCCTTGAGCTCTCATCTGCCTTCTTGGGCTTTAACATAATTAACTACTGATGAAGTTAACCCGGCCCAGATAGGCCGGTTTACACCCAATAGTAATATCCCCATCACTACTCGATAGTTTAGTGTGCCATGCTTTACGGCTTAGAATCGGGACTTCAAAGACGTTTTGAACGTCATGGAGCATATGAGATGCTCCAAGAGTTGAAGTTCATATTTCAAGCAAATGCCCGAGTTGAGAGATATGAAGTCTCCAACAAGTTCTACAACTGCAAAATGCAGGAGAATAGTTCTATCAGTGAACACGTACTCAGAATGTCTGGGTACCATAACCACTTGACTCAGCTGGGAGTTAATCTTCCTGATGATAGTGTCATTGACAGTGTTCTTCAATCACTGCCACCAAGCTATAAAGGCTTCGTGATGAACTATAATATGCAAGGGATGTAAAAGACAATTCCCGAGCTCTTCGCGATGCTAAAGGCTGCGGAGGTAGGAATGAAGAAGGAGCATCAATTGTTCATGGTGAACAAGACCACTAGTTTCAAGAAAAAGGGCAAAGGGAAGAAGGGGAAATTCAAGAAGAACATCAAGCTAGTTGTTGCTCAAGGGAAGAAGCCCAAGTCTGGACCTAAGCCTGAAACTGAGTGCTTCTACTGCAAAGGGACTGGTCAGTGGAAGCGGAACTTCCCCAAGTATTTGGCGGATAAGAAGGATGGCAAAGCGAAAGGTATATTTGATATATATGTTATTGATGTGTACCTTACTAATGTTCGTAGTAGCGCCTGGGTATTTGATACTGGTTCTGTTGCTCATATTTGCAACTCGAAACAGGAGCTACGAATTAAACGAAGATTGGCTAAGGACGAGGTGACGATGTGCGTGCAAAATGGTTGCAAAGTCGATGTGATCGCCGTCGGCACGCTACCTCTACATCTACCGTCGGGATTAGTTTTAGACCTAAATAATTGCTATTTGGTGCCAGCGTTGAGCATGGACATTATATCTGGATCTTGTTTGATGCGAGACGGTTATTCATTTAAATCTGAGAATAATGGTTTTTCTATTTATATGAGTATGGTCATGCACCCTTGATGAGTGGTCTATTTTTGTTGAATCTCGATTGTAGTAATACACATATTCATAATATTGATGCCAAAAGATGCAAAGTTAATAATGATAGTGCAACTTATTTGTGGCACTGCCGTTTAGGTCATACTCGTGTAAAGCGCATGAAGAAACTCCATGTTGATGGGCTTTTGGAATCACTTGGTTATGAATCACTTGATGCTTGCGAACCATGCCTCATGGGCAAGATGACTAAGACGTCATTCTCCGGAACAATGGATCGAGCAACTGACTTGTTGGAAATAATACATACTGATGTATGTGGTCCGATGAGTGTTGAGGCTCGTGGCGGGTATCGTTACTTTCTAACCTTCACAGATGATTTGAGCAGGTATGGGTATATCTACTTAATGAAACATAAGTCTGATACATTTGAAAAGTTCAAAGAATTTCAAAGTGAAATGGAAAATCATCATAACAAGAAAATAAAGTTTCTATGATCTGATCGTGGAGGTAAATATTTGAGTTATGAGTTTGGTCTTCATTTGAAACAATGTGGAATAGTTTCACAACTCACGCCACCTGGAACACTACAAAGTAATGGTGTGTCCGAACGTTGTAATCGTACTTTATTAGATATGGTGCGATCTATGATGTCTCTTACCGATTTACCGCTATAGTTTTGGGGTTATTCTTTAGAGATGGTTGCATTCATGTTAAATAGGGCACCATCTAAATCCGTTGAGATGACACCATATGAAGTGTGGTTTGGCAAGAAACCTAAGCTGTCATTTCTTAAAGTTTGGGGTTGCGATGCTTATGTGAAAAAGCTTCAACCAGATAAGCTCGAACCCAAATCGGAGAAATGTGTCTTCATAAGATACCCAAAGGAGACTATTGGGTACACCTTCTATCACAGATCCGAAGGCAAGATATTCGTTGCTAAGATCTTGAAAGAAATGAGTGGGAGGAAAGTAGAACTTGATGAGGTAATTGTACCCTCTCCCGAATTGGAAAGTAGTTCAGCACAGAAATAATTTCCAGTGATCCCTACACCAATTAGTGAGGAAGCTAATGATGATGATCATGAAACTTCAGATCAAGTTACTACCGAACCTCGTAGGTCTACTAGAGTATGATCGCACCAGAGTGGTACGGCAATCCTCTTCTGGAGGTCACATTACTAGACCATGACGAACCTACGAACTATGAGGAAGCGATGATGAGCCCAGATTTTGCGAAATGGCTTGAGGCCATGAAATCTGAGATGGGATCCATGTATGAGAACAAAGTGTGGACTTTGGTTGACTTGCCCGATGATCCGCAAGCCATAGGGAATAAATGGATTTTTAAGAAGAAGACTGACGCTGACGGTAATGTTACTGTCTACAAAGCTCGACTTGTTGCGAAAGGTTTTCGACAAGTTCAATGAGTTGACTATGATGAGATCTTCTCACCCATAGCGATGCTTAAGTCTGTCCGAATCATGTTAGCAATTGCCGCATTTTATGATTATGAAATTTGGCAAATGGATGTCAAAACTGCATTCCTTAATGGATATCTTAAAGAAGAGTTGTATATGATGCAATCAGAAAGTTTTGTCGATCCTAAAGGTGCTAACAAAGTGTGCAAGCTCCAGCGATCCATTATGGACTGGTGCAAGCCTCTCGGAGTTGGAATATGCGTTTTGATAGTGTGATTGTCGGTGTCAAAACCGGCGGATCTCGGGTAGGGGGTCCCGAACTGTGCGTCTAAGGCGGATGGTAATAGGAGGCAGGGGACACAATGTTTTACCCAGGTTCGGGCTCTCTTGATGGAGGTAAAACCCTACGTCCTGCTTGATTTATTCTTGATGATACGAGTATTACAAGACTTGATCTACCATGAGATCGGAGAGCCTAACCCTAGAAGCTAGCCTATGGTATGATTGTATGTTGTCCTACGGACTGAAACCCTCCGGTTTATATAGACACCGAAGGGGGTTAGGGTTACACAAGGTCGGTTACAAAGGAGGAGATATACATATCCGTACTAGCTAGCTTGCCTTCCACGCCAAGTAGAGTCCTATCCGGACACGGGACGAAGTCTTCAATCTTGTATCTTCATAGTCCAACAGTCCGGCCAAAGGATATACTCCGGCTGTTCGGAGACCCCCTAATCCAGGACTCCCTCAGTAGCCCCTGAACCAGGCTTCAATGACGATGAGTCCGGTGCAGTGTTGTCTTCGGCGTTGCAAGGCGGGTTCCTCCTCCGGATACACCACAGAAGAGTTCGAATAAAAGGATAGTGTCCGACCCTGCAAAATAAGTTCCATATACCACTGTAGAGAGAATAATATTTCCACAAATCTAATCTACTGACATGTTTTGGCAACATGACATCATGCCATGGCTCGGTGATTATTCAAACCATTTTTCTTTAACTAGCCCCGCACATAACACGAGACAGTTTCTTGACAGGTCTTGTCAAAGCAGAGATCGTGTCCCCCTTATTACGGGATTCTCATCAATACGGGCGTGGGTAACCCAACCGTGCCATCAATTACGGTGCTTGAGGGACAAGCGAGTTCTACCAGGCTAGTGGGGGCACATAGTTTCGGCCGCCCTTATAAAGGGATAAGGTTTATCCTTCTTCTACGCACGCCTTCTTCCTCCTTGCTCATCCATTCTCGCGCACTCGAGCTCGAACGCCCAAGTCCACATCCTTCTCCTCAACCTTCTCCAAACATGTCCGGAGCGGGAGGCAAGTGGATGGCTTCCTCCGTCACGGAGGGACACATCAAAAAGCTGCGCGGAGCCGGATACTTATGCGCAAATATTGCGCATCGGCTGCCCGCTGCGGGGCAGATCGTCCCTACCCCGGAACCTCACGAGAGGGTAGTCTTCCTCCACCACTTCCTCGGCGGACTGGGGTTTCCCCTCCATCCATTTGTCCGTGGTCTTATGTTCTACTACGGGCTGGACTTTCATGATCTAGCCTCGAACTTCATCCTCAACATTTCGGCGATCATCGTCGTGTGTGAGGCTTTCCTCCGCATCCGACCCCACTTTGGCCTATGGCTGAAGACCTTCAATATCAAGCCGAAGGTGGTGGGAGGCCAACAAGCAGAATGCGGCGGAGCCATGGTGGGCAAGATGCCCAATGTTATATGGCTTGAAGGCTCCTTCGTGGAGACCATAAAGGGGTGGCAATCGGCGTGGTTCTACATCACCGAGCCGCGCGAGACCAACTGGGTGGCGGCCCCGAGTTTTGATCCGGAATCCCCACGCGGCTCACCTCCTAGAAAGAGAAGGGCCTATCCTGGGGTTCATCGGTGGAGCTGGACGGACTCCAGAAATGTATCCGGAATATGGCAAGCAAGAAGCTCAAGCTTGTTAACATAGTCCAGGTCATGCTCTTCCGCCGGATCCTCCCGTGTCAACAACGGGATTTCAACTTGTGGGAGTTCTACCCGGCCCAGCACCAGACTCTGAGCGAGCTCTTTGACACGACGCACAAGGACGTCTGGAGGGTGTTGTTCAAGGGTGCCGAGGTCCCTCCCTCTCTCACTGAGGACCGCGGGCTAAGCGCGACGCGCCCTGCGAATCCGGTAAGTTTTGTACATCTGGTAGGATTTTTACTTCCCATAGCTTAACCACGCGCGGGGTCTGAGCTCACATGCCTTTGACAGGACTGGGTGGGGGCATTGGAGAAGATCGACTGTCCGGCCCCTCTGCCCAAAGACACCGCGGATGCTCTCCTGACAGAGATGCTGACTCCGGCTCCTTACAAGGTGCCGGAGAAGACCAAGAAGAAGGCCAAGGGAACCCGAAAGAGTTCCTGGCGCCAGGCGATATCGGACTCATCGTCCGATGACTCTGCGACGCACTCCTCCCACAAAGACGAGGAGGAATATGAAGATGCTCCCCCTCCAGCCGGGGAGACAAGAAAAGGAAGGCCGCCCCAACCGGGGGGGGGGGGTCCAAGGGTCCAAGAAGGGAAGGACTCTCCTTCCGGACTGCTCCACCGCCGCCGCCGAAGACGAAGATGAGTGGCTCCTCAGGGCCAAGCCCCTAGCGAAGTCGTAAGTATTCGGATACCAGAGTAACTCATAGCATACCTTTGTCGCACTGCTTCTCCTAACGCCGAGTATGATTATGCAGACCGCCCCAAGCCCGTATCGACGTATCTTCGTCGGGCGGCTCCTTGGACTCGTCGGATATGGATAGCGATCCACTTCCGATCGCCACCTCCCCTTGCCCTACGGACAATGCCGAGGTGCTGTCTCAAGAGGCACCGGGTCGAGGGGAGACAATCCCGGAGGCGCCTCAAGGCGACCTTCCGGACTCTGGGAGCAGAGGGAGTAAGGCTCCCAAGGGCTCCGAGTTCGCCCTCAGCCGAACACCGCGCCGGAACCTCCAGCGGTCCTGGACTCAGGTAGGCGGCCTCCTTCCAAAAGGGGCAAGACGCCTGTGCCGGTGACCTCTGTCCATCCAGAGGCACCGGACAATCTGCTGGGAGTGCTTCGCAGCGCTTCCATCGACGAAGAGCACCACACTGTTATGAGTGCGGTGATCCAGAAGGTTCAGTCTGCCAAGAGCGGACTGACTGAAGCCTGTGACAGCCTTCTAACAGGCTTTGAAGTAAGTATTTGAAATATAGGAAAAATATTACCACATAGAGAGTAGCCCCTGATGCTCTGTTTGGTGTTCAAAAAGAAAAAGCCAAATATAGGATCAACTAATATCTGCAGGAGTCTAATATAAGTATGTCTATATGTGTATGCAGGCTTCACTGCTGACCTCTGCCGCACTGACTGCGGAGGTCGTCGTACTGAAGCAGGACCTCGAAGGGTCCAACAAAGAGCTCGGCCTTGCCAAGAGGCAGCTCGAGGAGAACAAAGGTAAGTAATACCTAGTCTATAGATGTGTATATATATACAAAAAGGATGCGATTGCAACATGACAGGATCATCTTTAATTTGCCACGGGCCACGAGCGAGGTGGCAACCCTGAAGCAAGCGCTATCCGAGGCCGAAAACAAAGCGTCCCAGGAGCGCACCGAGCGGGAAAAACAAGAGGCACGGGTGGGCAAGGTGCAGCAAGAGCTCCATGCTCTCGTGACGAAGCACGAGGTGTTGGAGCTTGACTTGAAGACGCGAGAGTCCGAGCTTGCCGCGGCCCTTGAGAGTGCAAAGAGTGCCAAGGCTGAAGCCCAAAAGGCCCTCCAGTAGATTGATGCGATGAAGAAGATAGCGGCGGGTAAGGCATTCAGTATGCAAAGCAAGCATGTGAAAGTAAATTACTTGTTACTTACCCGAGTCCGGAGCTCTCCAGGAGCATTCGCAGATTTGCCCCGCAGCGTGTCGGATGCCGCACAGTTTTACCAGGCCGAGGAGGGAAGCTCAACGGAGAAGTTGTTTTGGTCTCAGCATACTGGGACCGAACATACGATGCCTCTGAGCAACCATCTGAAGCAACTGGTTGAGCTGCACAAGGCAGCCGAACATGCCATGAAGGGCCTTATAGTCCGAATGTGGCCTGGCTACGCCCTTCCCAACAGCTACTTCGGCCTGGTGAGGTGGCTTGTGGATGCCTGCCCACGGCTGGAAGTCATTAAGCGGTCCGTCTGCATCGAAGGTGCACGCCGGGCTTTCGCCCGTGCGAAGGTGCAATCGGCCAAGATGGATGTCGTGAAGCTGGTGAAGGACGGGCCGCCGCAGGGCAAGGAGTATCGCCACCCCGAGATGTACTATGAGGGTGTCCTGAAGGGTGCCCGTCTTGTAGCAGATGAGTGTGCGAAAGATGTAATATTTGAATAAACTTGCTCGTATAATCCTGTATTATGAAAACTTGTTTATATGCGCTATGCAACGCTTGTTTGAATTTAAAATATTGCCTTCTGTTCGGCTGTTTATCAAATCTGAGGGATGGCTAGTCATCGGCTTCTGCCCCCACGCCACGAGTGCTAGGGTGTTCAGGATGAAACCTGAGCACTCTTGTTCCCATTTTTGGGTCCTTCAAGGGAGGTGCTCAGCACAACAAACAAGGCAATCGGACTATAATGCGTTATCACTCTCACTTAGCCATAGAATTCTATAATTTTAAATTTTGGCGAAGCCCCTAGTATTCGGAAGGCCGAAGTCGGGGCGCTATACACGCCTTAAGCCGGACAGGGCCGACTCCTCGCTCTAAGCGGCATAAGTCTTTAGGGACTTGAGACCTCTCGAATAGCGACCAGTCTCTCACCTTATCATGACAGTCAGTTTTAGCTTTCTCTACTGAGGTGCTTAGCCCAGCAGAACCGGGGCACAATCGCCGTAGTTCTCCCAGTGCTACCTTAGCTGATATAGCGGAACATAAGGTACCAAAACATGGGAGGCGGGCAAACCCAACTATTGACCCAAGACATGATTCGGAGCTGATGCATATAATGCTATAATTTCGGGGTGCCGCACTATCGAAAGTGTTCGGACTTCTCACGCCGTATTATGGGGTATACTTAAGCCCCTAGCGTATTGGCCGTACCAGAGTGTACAGGTGCTAGATGTCATGAATGAACATATATATATATATAAAGGAAGAATGCAATAATAGTCTTAATGTTATGCATTGTTTATTCAAAAAGGTGCTTAGAGCAGAATGATGCAAGTAGTGTGATAAGCAAAAAGTAGGACTATTTGACATGTCCCTTCCAAGGGCAAGCTGAGGAATGGTATTAAAGCAAGTATTTCACTCGTTATCGTAATCCACGTGGGACTTCCGTGGTGTGACGTAGCTTTCTGCCTCCTTGGTTGCTGCATCATGTGTTCGACAATCATGCTGTCGGACAGGGTTTCCAGAGATTAATGTCCTGAAAGAGAAAAATAACAAAGCGGGAAGCCCCTTGTGCGGTTTAAGCCGCATCTTGGAGCGTGCCGTAGTCGTGCCCCCCTTCCCACATGTGCCCATGGTATTTTTAATGCGTAATTATGTACGCGTGGCACGGACTTCGCCGCTTGGCTGGGACCGGGGTGGGGGCCGCATTGCTATACGAGCTCAGAACGTGCCAGGTAGTCTAGTTGCCGATTACTCCGAGCGCGCTTGAAGGTGTCCGGGTCCTTAATCACCGAACTAGTGGATCGCCTTAAGAGGCTGCTTTGCGCTTCTGCTGCGAGGGCCCTAGTGTGCTCCTCCGTGAGGAGAGAGCGCTTTGTGTTTCCATTGACTGTGATGACCCCCCGAGGTCCTGGCATCTTGAGCTTGAGATATGCATAATGTGGTACCGCATTAATCTTGCAAATGCGGTTCGCCCGAGCAGTGCATGGTAGCCACTGCGGAATGGGACTATGTCGAAGATTAATTCTTCGCTTCAGAAGTTATCCGGGGATCCGAAGACCACTTCCAGTGTGACTGAGCCTGTGCAATGGGCCTCTACACCTGGTATGACGCCTTTAAAGGTCGTTTTTGTGGGTTTGATCCTTGAGGGGTCTATACCCATTTTGCGCATTGTGTCCTGATAAAGCAGGTTCAGGTTGCTGCCGCCATCCATAAGGACTCGAGTGAGGTGAAATCCGTCAATGATTGGGTCTAGGACCAGTGCAGCGAATCCTCCATGACAGATACTAGTGGGGTGGTCCCTGCGGTCGAAGGTGATCGGACAGGAGGACCATGGGTTGAACTTTGGGGCGACTGGCTCCAACGCATATATGTCCCTGAGCGCACGCTTCCGCTCCCTCTTGGGGATGTGGGTTGCGTATATCATGTTCACCGTCCGCACTTGTGGGGGGAACCTCTTCTGTCCTCCGGTGTTCGGCTGCCGGGGCTCCTCCTCGTCATCGCTATGTGACCCCTTATCTTTGTTTTCGGCATTTAACTTGCCGGCCTGCTTGAACACCCAACAATCCCTGTTGGTGTGGTTGGCTGGCTTGTCGGGGATGCCGTGTATTTGGTACGAGCGGTCGAGTATACGGTCCAAACTGGACAGGCCCGGAGTGCTTCTTTTGAATGGCTTTTTCCGCTGACCGGGTTTAGAGCCTTTGAATCCGGAATTGACTGTTGTATCGTTGGTATTGTCGCTGTTAATGCGGCGCTTATGTTTGTTGCGACATGACCTGTCGTTGCCATCCTTGGTATCCGAAGTACCATGGTTCTTTGATATGTTATTGCTGCGAGCCAACCAGCTATCCTCTCCCGCACATAAGCGGGTCATGAGTGTCGTGAGGGCTGCCATAGATTTCGGCTTTTCATGGCCAAGGTGCCGGGCGAGCCATTCGTCGCAGATGTTGTGCTTGAAAGCTGCTAGTGCCTCTGCATTCGGACAGTCGATGATTTGATTTTTCTTTGTTAGGAACTGTGTCCAGAATTGCCTGGCCGATTCCTCTGGCTGCTGAATTATGTGGCTCAAGTCATCGGCATCTAGTGGTCGCACATAAGTGCCCTGAAAGTTGTCGAGGAATGCGGCTTCTAGATCTTCCCAACAGCCAATGGACTCTGCTCGCAAGCTGTTGAGCCAATGCCGAGCTGGTCCTTTGAGTTTGAGTGGGAGGTACTTGATGGCGTGTAGGTCATCACCGCGGGCCATGTGGATGTGCAGGAGGAAATCCTCGATCCATACCGCAGAATCTGTTGTGCCGTCGTATGATTCTATATTTACGGGTTTGAAACCCTCTGGGATTTGATGATCCATTACGTTGTCTATGAAGCATAAGGGGTGTGCGGCGCCTTTGTACTGGGCTATATCACGAAGCAGCTCAAATGAGTCTTGCCCGCTGTGTTCGGCCCGACCGGACTTACTTTTACTGTATCCGGCGTGACGATTATCGTCTCGCATAGTGGCGCGCCCTCGTGATCCGTAGATTGATCTTGCGTGTTTTGCTTTGTCCTCCAATACGTCTCGCAGTTCTGGCGTATTTCCCCATGCCTTTTTATTTGAATGGCGTCGGGGTGCGGGCTGAGCTTTTGGCTGGAATGCCTCCCTGTCGCGGCCACGAGGTGGCTGATCAGCCGCATCATATGCCGGAGATGTAGGTTTCGGTGCTTCCTCCTCCAGTCGGGGTAGCAACCTGCACTTTGGGTAACTCTTGGAGGGGCATTCAAGTTTATATTCCTCGGCTGCCAGGACTTCTGTCCATCTGTCAGCTAGCAAATCTTGATCAGCTTGAAGCTGCTGCTGCTTTTTCTTAAGGCTATTTGTCATGGCTATAAGCCGGCACTTGAAGCGCTCTTGTTCGACGAGATCCTCTGGCACAACGAATTCTTCATCGTCGAGGCTTGCCTCGTCTTCAGAGGGAGGCATGTAATTATCATTCTCCGTCTCTCCATCTGCCGCTCTCTTAGGAGGGTTGGCTTCTCCATCCTCCTGCTCTAAATCTTGCTGGAGGGGATTGTTGTTGTCTCTGGTGCTATTATCTCCGGTGTCGGTATCACCGCTTTTGACTTGGCGGGACTTAGAGCGGCGCCGCTGACACCAGCGCTTGGGTTGCTTCTTGGAGGGGTCATCCTCCGCTGTCCCGTCACTATTGCCTTCTTTGGGCGTGTCCACCATGTATATGTCATATGATGAGATGGCTGTCCAGTGCCCTGTGGGCAGTGGTTCTTCTTCGCCTCCCGCATCATCGTCCATACCGTCGATGTCTTCGGAGTCGAAGTCGAGCATGTCGGTTAAGTCATCGACAGTGGCTACTAAGTGGGTGGTGGGTGGGCGGCGAATTTCTTTGTCATCCGCATCCCAATCCTGCCGAACATAGTTCGGCCAGGACCCTCCTAACAAGGAGAGAGACCTTAGTGAGTTCAATATGTCGCCAAAGGGCGAGTGCTAAAAAATATCCGCGGAGGTAAACTCCATGATCGGCGCCCAATCGAATTCGACAGGAACGGGCGCAGGCAGTTCGGAATCCGTGGCCGGAGAAGGATCCGGCAGTTTGGCAACACGGCTCTCGTGAAGGGTAAGGTCGATATTTGGCTCGATCGCCGCAGAGGATACGACCTCCGTGGCGGCGTCTATCCACCCGTCCATGGATGGCAACTGGCTCCGAATTGAGGGTCGGAGTGGCTGCCGGTGCGATTTCTTGAACACTGTCCGATGGTAGAGCTAAATCGTACCCATCCTGACCGCGTGGCGCACAATGCAGGGGCTCGAATCCGTCGAAGATCAAGTCTCCGCGGATATCGGCTGTGTAGTTTAAGCTTCCAAACCTGACCTGGTGGCCAGGGGTGTAACTTTCGATCTGCTCCAGATGGCCAAGCGAGTTGGCCCGCAGTGCGAAGCCGCCGAACACAAAGATCTGTCCGGGGAGAAAAGTCTCACCCTGGATTGCATCGCTATCGATGATCCTAGGAGCCATCAAGCCTAACGGCGACGACACAGAGGAACTCCCAATGAAAGCACCAATGTCGGTGTCAAAACCGGCGGATCTCGGGTAGGGGGTCCCGAACTGTGCGTCTAAGGCGGATGGTAACAGGAGGCAGGGGACACGATGTTTTACCCAGGTTCGGGCCCTCTTGATGGAGGTAAAACCCTATGTCATGCTTGATTTATTCTTGATGATACGAGTATTACAAGAGTTGATCTACCACGAGATCGGAGAGGCTAAACCCTAGAAGCTAGCCTATGGTATGATTGTATGTTGTCCTACAGACTGAAACCCTCTGGTTTATATAGACACCAGAGGGGGTTAGGGTTACACAATGTCGGTCACAAAGGAGGAGATATACATACCCGTACTGCCTAGCTTGCCTTCCACGCCAAGTAGAGTCCTATCCGGACACGGGACGAAGTCTTCAATCTTGTATCTTCATAGTCCAAGAGTCCAGCCAAAGGATATAGTCCGGCTGTCCGGAGACCCCCTAATCCAGGACTCCCTCAGTGATCAAAGCATATGGTTTTATACAGACTTTTGGAGAAGCCTGTATTTACAATAAAGTGAGTGGGAGCTCCGTAGCATTTCTAATATTATATGTGGATGACATATTGTTGATTGGAAATAATACAAAATTTCTAGATAGCATAAAAGGATACTTGAATAAGAATTTTTCAATGAAAGACCTCGGTGAAGCTGCTTACATATTGAGTATCAAGATCTATAGAGATAGATCAAGACACTTAATTGGACTTTCACAAAGCACATAACTCGTTAACTTTTGAAGAAGTTCAAAATGGATCAGTCAGAGAAAGGGTTCTTGCCTGTGTTATAAGGTGTGAAGTTGAGTCAGACTCAATGTCCGACCACTTCAGAAGATAGAGAGAAAATGAAAGTCATTCCCTATGCCTCAGCCATAGGTCCTATCATGTATGCAATGCTGTGTACCAGACCTGATGTGTGCCTTGCTATTAGTTTAACAGGGAGGTACCAAAGTAATCCAGGAGTGGATCACTGGACAGCGGTCAAGAACATCCTGAAATACTTGAAAAGGACTAAGGATAAGTTTCTCGTTTATGGAGGTGAGAAAGAGCTTGTCGTAAATAGTTACATTGATGCAAGCTTTGACACTGATCAGATGACTCTAAGTCACATACCGGATACGTATTTATATTGAATGGTGGAGCTTTAAGTTGGTGCAGTTCCAAGCAGAGCATCGTGGCGGGATTTACATGTGAAGCGGAGTACATAGCTGCTTCGGAAGCAGCAAATGAAGGAGTCTGGATGAAGGAGTTCATATCCGATCTAGGTGTAATACCTAGTGCATCGGGTCCAATGAAAATCTTTTGTGACAATACTGGAGCAATTGCCTTGGCGAAGGAATCCAGATTTCACAAGAGAACCAAACACATCAAGAGACGCTTCAATTCCATCTGTGATCAAGTCAAGGAGGGAGACATAAAGATTTGCAAAACACATACTGATCTGAATGTTGTAGACCCGTTGACTAAGCCTCTTCCATGAGCAAAAGATGATCGGCACCAAGCCTCCATGGGTGTTAGAATCATTACTATGTAATCTAGATTATTGACTCTAGTGCAAGTGGGAGACTGAAGGAAATATGCCCTAGAGGCAATAATAAAGTTGTTATTTATATTTCCTTATATCATGATAAATGTTTACTATTCATGCTAGAATTGTATTAACTGGAAACTTAGTACATGAATGAATACATAGACAAACAGAGTGTTTCCTAGTATGCCTCTACTTGACTAGCTCGTTAATCAAAGATGGTTAAGTTTCCTGACCATGGACATGTGTTGTCATGTGATGAACGGGGTCACATCAATAGAGAATGATGTGATGGACAAGACCCATCCGTTAGCTTAGCATAATGATCGTTTAGTTTTATTGCTATGGCTTTCTTCATGACTTATACATATTCCTCTAACTATGAGATTAGGCAACTCTCGAATACCGGAGGAACACCTTGTGTGCTATCAAATGTCACAACGTAACTGTGTGATTATAAAGATTCTCTATAGGTGTCTCCAAAGGTGTTTGTTGAGTTGACATAGATCAAGATTAGGATTTGTCACTCCGTGTATTGGAGAGGTATCTCCGGGCCCTCCCGGTAATGCACATCACTATAAACCTTGCAAGAAATGTGACTAATGACTTAGTTTCGGGATGATGCATTACATAATGAGTAAAGAGACTTGCCGGTAACAAGATTGAACTAGGTATGACGATACCGACGATCGAATCTCGGGCAAGTAACATACCGATGACAAAGGGAATGACGTATGTTGTTATGCGGTTTGACCGATAAAGATCTTCGTAGAATATGTAGGAACCAATATGAGCATCCAGGTTCTGCTATTCATTATTGACCGGAGATGTGTCTCGGTCATGTCTACATAGTTCTCGAACCCGCAGGGTCCGCACACTTAACGTTCGATGATGATTTGTATTATGAGTTATATGTTTTTGGTGACCGAAGTTTGTTCGGAGTCTCTGATAAGATCAAGGACACGACGAGGAGTCCCTAAGTGGTTGAGAGGTAAAGATTCATATATTGGAAGGTTATATTCGGACATCGGAATGGTTCCGACTGATTCGGGTATTTTTCCGGAGTACCGAGGGTTACCGGAACCCCCCGGGGAAGTGTTGGGCCATCATGGGCCTAAAGGGAGAGAGAGGGAAGCCCGCGGGGGATGGCCGCACGCCCCCCTCCTAGAGTTTGATACATCACCAACGTATCTATAATTTATGAAGTATTCATGCCATGTTTACAACAATTTTATATGGTTTTGGTATGATTTGCATGGAACAAACCCGGACAGATGTTGTTTTCAGTAGAACTACCATGGTGTTGTTTTTTGTGCAGAAATGAAAGTTCCCCAAATAAGCTTAAACTTTTTGACAAAAAAAATTTGGAACAAAAGAGACCCCCAAAGCTTTGTGGGAGGGCCAGAAGAGCCACGAGGAGGGCAAAACCCACTAGGGCGCGCCTAGTTGGCCTGGCTTCCCCCGGTGGGTTGTGCTCACCTCGAGGCCCATCTTAGCGTGAAACCAACGCCAAAAAATCCTATAAATAGATAAACCATCAGAAGTTAACCTAGCTCAGAAGTTCCGCCGCCGCAGGCCTCTTTAGCCACCAAAAACCAATCTAGACCCTTTCTGGCCACCACAATCAGGAGGGAGTAGTCCACCCTCGGGGCTAAGGGTTTGTACCAGTAGCTATGTGTTTAATCTCTCTCTCTCTCTCTCTCTCTCGTGTTCTTGAGATGTAACGATCTTGATGTTCGCGGGCTTTGTTAATGTAGTCGGATCATATGGTGTTTTCCGCTCTCAATCTTGTTCTGATGAATTGAGTTTTTCCCTTTGAGATTTCGTTGTTATTGGATTGAATACTTTTATGGATATGAGAACACTTGATGTATGTCTTGCAAATGAATACTTGTGGTGACAATGGCGTATCGTATTGATTCACTTGATCGATGTTTTGGCACTCAACCCGCGGATACCCGAGGTGACATTGGGGTAATCTATGCATAGGGGTTGATGCATGTTCTTGTCTTTGTTTCTCTGTTAGAAATCTTGGGGCACTCTTTGAAGTTCTTTGTGTTGGATTGAAAATTATGAATCTGAATTTGCTTTGGTGTTATTTTAGTACGAACTCTTGGTTAGATCGATAGGAAAGAATAGCTTCGTGTTATTTTAGTACGAACTCTAGGATAGATTGATCGGAAAGAATAGCTTTGAGGTAGTTTCGTACCCTACAAACAATTCCGTCTTATGTTCTCCGCTAGATAGGAACTTTGGAGTGATTCTTCATTGCACGTTGACGGATGGTTATATGATCCACTTATATTAGCACTGTTGAGAGATTGCACCAGTGAAAGTACGGACCCTAGGCCTCATTTTCAAGCATTGCAATACCATTTTTGTGCCCGTTTACTATTTGCTACCTTGTTGTTTTTAATTATTCAGATTATAAAAATATATTTCTACCATCAATATTACACTTTTATCACCATCTCTTCGCTGAACTAGTGCACCTGTACAATTTTCCATTGTATTGGGTGTGTTGGGGACACAAGATATTTCTTGTATTTGGTTGCAGGGTCGTTTGAGAGAGACCATCTTCATCCTACACCTCTCACGGATTGATAAACCTTAGGTCATCCACTTGAGGGAAAATTGCTACTGTCCTACAAAACTCTACGCTTGGAGGCCCAACACGTGTCTACAAGAATAATGTTGCGTAGTAGACATCAAGCTCTTTTCTGGCGCCGTTGTCGGGGAGGTGAGTGCTTGAAGGTATATATTTAGATCTTGCAATTGAATCTTTTAGTTTCTTGTTTATCACTAGTTTGGTTTATAAAAAGAAAACTACATAAAAATGGAATTGAGGTTGCATCATATTATTGATCGTCTTTATAATATCTTTCTTGAAAATAATGGATCGGAAAATTGTGCTCAATTGTTAGAAGAAGAAGTCAATAAAATGTTTGGCACAAAATAGTTGAATGATGAGCATGATTGCAATGTTGTTACTTCGAATTCTTTGAGTATCCATGATGCTAATGATATGCAAAGCCATAAGCTTGGGGATGCTATATTTGATGAAGATAATATTTTTAGTCCCCCAAGTTTTGATGAGAAAATTTATTATAATGATTGCATACCTCCTATTTATGATGATTATAATGATAAAAGTGGATTCGGAGAGGTCATGACTTTATTTAATGATGAATCCAGCATTTTGGACGAGGCTTCAATTGACTATGAGAACAAGGTTGCTATCTATGATGATTATGGTGATGACATGTATGCTATAAAGAATAATGATAACCATGAAACTTGTCATCATGATTTTAATTTTCACTCTCGTGATAATTATTTTGTTGAGTTTGCTCCCACTACTATTGATGAGAAGAAATTTGCTTATGTGGAGAGTAATAAATTTTCTATGCTTTTGTGTCATGAAAATAATGCTTTATGTAATGGCTATATTGTTGAATTTCTTCATGATGCTACTGAAAATTATCATGAGAGAGGAACATATGCTTTTACATATTGCAAAAATATCAAGTTTCCCCTCTATGTGTTGAAAATCTTGAGGTTATGCTTGTTTTGCCTTCCTATGCTAGTTGATTCTTGCTCCCATAAGTTGTTTGCTCACAAAATCCCTATGCATAGGAAGTATGTTAGACTTAAATGTGCTAGTCATATGCTTCATGATGCTCCCTTTATGTTTCAATTCTTTTCTTTTATGTGAGCATCATTGAAATCATCATTCCTAGCTAAAAGGCATTAAAGAAAAGCGCTTCTTGGGAGACAACCCAACACTTTTACCTACTGTTTTTGTGTGTTCACATGATTAGGCTACAGATGTCTACTACACAACTTTATTCTTGTAGACATGTGTTGGGCCTCCAAGCGCACAGTTTTGTAGGACAGTAGCAGTTTTCCCTCAAGTGGATGACCTAAGATTTATCAATCCATGAGAGGTGTAGGATCAAGGTGGTATCTCTCAAATGACCCTACAACCAAATACAAGCAATCTCTTGTGTCCCCAACACACCCAATACAATGGCAAGTTCGAGAGGTGCACTAGTTCGGCGAAGAGATGGTGATAAGAGTGTAATATGGATAGTAGATATTGGTTTTTGTAATCTGAAATTATAAAAACAGGAAGGTAACTAATAGTAAACGGGCACAAAAATGGTTTTGCAATGCTTAAAAACAAGGCCTAGAGTCCGTACTTTCGCTAGTGCAATCTCTCAACAATGATAACATAGTTGGATCATATGATTATCCCACAAAGTACAGCAAAGAATCACTCCCGAGTTCCTATAGCGGAGAACAAAAGGTAGGAATTATTTGTATGGTGCGAAGCCACCTCAAAGCTATTCTTTCCGATCGATCTATGCAAGAGTTCATACTAAAATAACACAAAGCTATTGTTTCCGTTCGATCTATCCTAGAGTTCATACTAGAGTAACACCAAAGCATATTCATATTCATAATACTCAATCCACACAAAGAACTATAAAGAGACCCCGAAGTTACCATCGAAGAAAAACATGCATCAACCCCTATGCATAGACTACCCCAATATCACCGCGGGAATCCGTGAGTTGAATGTCATAACATATATCAAGTGAATCTATAAGATACCCCAATTGTCACCTCAAGTATTCATACTTCACGACATATATCATGTGTTCTCATCTCTAAATATTCAATCCGACAAGACAAAACTTCAAAGGGTAAAGATTCAATTCATCGCAACAAGAGTATAGAGGGGAGAAACATCATATGTTAACAAAGCCCGTGATATAGATCACGAGAGAGAGAGAGAGAGATAAATCACATAGCTACTGGTACAAACCCTCAGCCCCGAGGGTGGAGTACTCCCTCCTCATTGTGGTGACCGCCGAGATGATGAAGATGGCCACCGGAGATGATTCCCCCCTCCGGCGGGGTGCCGGAATGGGTCTAGATTGGTTTTCGGTGGCTACGGAGCCCTGCAGCGGCGGAACTTCTGATCTAGGTTAACCCCGAGGGGTTTCAAAATATTTGGGAATTTATAGTGCAAAGAAGGGGTACGAGAGGCCACCGAGGTGGGCACAACCCACCTGGGCGCACTAGGGGGCCGTGGCGCGCCCTGGTGGGTTGTGCTCCCCTCAGGGCACCCCCAGGTGCAGCTCTGGCCCATTGGGTTCCTTCTGGTCTAAAAAAAATCTCCACAAAGTTTCACGGTGTTTGGACTCCGTTTGATATTGATTTCATGCGATGTAAAAAACAAGCAAAAAACAGCAACCGGCACTTGGCACCGGGTCAATAGGTTAGTCCTAATAAATGATATAAAGTTGCTATAAAATGATTGTAAAACATCCAAGAATGATCAAATAACTACATGAATACTTCAAAAATTATAGATACGTTGGAGACGTATCAGCATCCCCAAGCTTAATTCCTACTCGTCCTCGAGTAGGTAAATGATAAAAGAAATAATTTATGAAGTGTGAATGCTAGCAAAGTGCATAAGTTTGATCAATGATAATTTCAATCACTTTTCCTAGCATCATAGCAGCAATTCTTTCTTATGAAACTTCTCACGTTATAGTAGCAACCGATTCACATGTTAAGGTTCAAACAATGAACTCTCTTGAAACTCAACAACCTATGTTCTTAGTCACCAAGCAATTGCAATTCAACTTATTCAATAGAGTTTAAGTAAGAGCTCCACATACTCAACCATCATATGGTCTTCTATGATTGCTAACACTCACCTTGTACACATGAGCAAAACATTTCAACCGGACACATAGAAAGATAGGGGCTTATAATTTCGCCTCCCAACGTATTAACCTCAAGGATGATGTCAACAATAATAACTCATGCTACCCATATTCAACTGGACATATGTGCCTAGATCTTTCCTCACCACATGATGCTTGCCAAAGGGGAAAAATAAAAAGGAATAGAGAGAAGAACTTTGACTCTTTGCATAAAAGTAAATACATAAAAGTAATAGATAGGCCCTTCGCAGAGGGAAGTAGAGGTTGCCATGCGCTTATTTGTTTGTATGATCAATCCCTTAGTGCAAAAGAACATCACGTTATATTGCCCCTTGTGATAGCAACCTTTATTATGCAGTCTGTCACTTTTATTGCTTTACCATCACAAGTTTGTACAACGCTCAATTTTCTCTTACACTAAATGATCTTACACTTTTAGAAGCAATTTTTATTGCCTTATTGCACCGATGACAACTTACTTGAAGGATCTTTCTCAATCCTTAGGTAGGTATGGTGGACTCTTGAAAATAAGATTTGGCTTTAAGGGTTTTTGGATGCACAAGTAGTATCTCTACTTGGTGCAGAATTTTTGGCTAGCAAAGATGGGGGGCAAGCACCACATGTTGAAGGATCTATGATAATATAACTTCTATGTGAATATGAACAAACATAAATCATTACGTTGTCTTCCTTGTCCAACGTCAACAATTTTGGCATATAATATTTTGATGGGGGCTCACAATCACAAAAGATTTCCATGATAGTGTATTTATATGTAAAAGTTCTCTTCCTTATACTAATTATTCGTGAATTGCTTGTATGACCAATATTGTGATTGCCAAGCCTCAAGATATTTCACTTTCTAAACCCAATGTGAAGCTACCACTAGGCATGATGTGATTTCGACTTCATGACATTAAATTTATTCAACAATTTACTTATAGTATATAAGTGAAGCACAAGAGTAAATGACATAGGAAAGAGCTTCGTTGATGGGAAGTGAATGCCGCTTACTTAGCCTCCTTGGCAACTATTTGAGGACTCTATTTTATTTAAAAACTTTTAGATCTAAGTACTTTATTAAAACAACAAGAAAAATAAAATAAAATGACATTCAACAATAGCACAACTCATGTGAAGAAGCAAGAACTTAGGCTCAACCGATACTAACTGATAATTGTTGAAGAAGAAAGGTGGGATGTGAGGGAGTCTTGGACTAAGGGGTCCTCGGGTGTCCGGCCTGTTAGCCATGGGCCAGACTGATGGGCTATGAAGATACGAAGACCGAAGACTGCACCCGTGTCCGGATGGGACTCTCCTTAGCGTGGAAGGCAAGCTTGGCGTCGAATATGTAGATTCCTTTCTTTGTAACCGACCTTATGTAACCCTAGGTCCTCCCGATGTCTATATAAATCGGAGGACTTAGTCCAGATAGGAGAGATTCATTATCATAGCCATACAAGCTAGACCTCTAGGGTTTAGCCATTACGATCTCGAGGTGGATCAACTCTTGTAATACTCATATTCATCAATATCAATCAAGCGGGACGTAGGATATTACCTCCATAGAGAGGGCCCGAACCTGGGTAAACATCGTGTCCCCTGTCTCCTGTTACCATCGACCTTAGACGCACAGTTTGGGACCCCCTACCTGAGATCCGCCGGTTTTGACACCGACATTGGTGCTTTCATTGAGAGTTCCATTGTGTTGTCGCCAAAAGGTATGATGGCCCCTTCGATCATCAATAATGACATTGTCCAAGGAGAAACTTTCCTCCCCAGACAGATCTTCGTGTTCGGCGGCTTCGCACTGCCGGCCAACTCGTTTGGCCATCTGGAGCAGATCGAAAGCTACACCCCTGGCCATCGGGTCAGATTTGGGAGCTTGAACTACGTTGCGGACATCCGTGGAGACTTGATCTTCGCCGGATTCAAGACCGCGGTAGCCGCTCCCGGTCACCCCGATGATCATGACCTAAATCTGTCATCTGGCCGCATCCAGGAGATTGCTCCTGTAACTACTCTGGCTCTAGATCCGAAGCAAGCTGCGCCATCCAAGGACGGGAGGATCAACCCCACTATGGAGGCCACAGATTCCACGGCGTTGGAGCCGCACATAGACTTAACCTCTCACGACGTTTTTGTCAGCGGAACTTCGGACTCGTCTCCGGTCGTAAGTTCCGAACCACGTGAGCCCATGGACGTCGAGCTTGATCGGCTGTCGATCTTTGAATTCAGCGCCACAGACATCTTCCAGCACTCGCCTTTGGGCGATGTGCTAAACTCATTAAAAAATGTCCTTGGCGGAGGACTCACAGCCGAACTATATCCGGCTTGAACTAGGGGCTGACGGTGGAGAATTTTGCTTCCCACCCGCCACCCACTTCATAGCCACGGTCGAGGATTTGACCAACGAACTTGATTACGACTCCGAAGACATCGACGGTATGGACGACGATGCTGGATAAGAAGAGGCCCAAAACCCGCCATTCACCGAATGCTGGACGACCACTTCCTCGTATGATGTATACATGGTGGATGCACCAAAGGAGAACCGCGGCGAGGACAAGGAAGATCCAGCTGGGGATAAACCTTCTGAAATACAGTCCAAGCACCGGCGTCAGCAGTGTTGCTCTAAGTCATGCCATAGTAAAGACAGCAACACTGGCACAGGAGAACATAATACTCCAGAAGGTACCGAAGACAACGAAGACCCCGTCGATACAGTTAATGAACAAGATGAACGGGAAGGCGGAGGACGATAATTACCTTCCGCTCTCCGAGGACGAGGTGAGCCTCGGCGCCGAGGATTTCATCGTGCCTGAGGAACCTCTTGAGCTGGAGCGCTTCAAGCGCCAGCTAATTGCCACTGCAAGGAGCCTGAAAAAGAAGTAGCAACAGCTTCAAGCTGACCAAGAACTGTTAAATGATAAATGGACCGCGTCCTAGCAGCCGAAGAATACGGCCTCAAGCGCCCAACCAAAAGCTACCCAAAGTGCAAATTGCTACCTCAGTTTGACGAGGAGGCGCCGGAATACACACTCCATCGTACAATGCGGCTGACCGACCACCACGTGGTCGAGACAAAACGGCAATTCATGCCGAACACCAGCCAACCCCGCCTCAGTGCACAGGTAGAGGTAAATTGGCCCATGGTCACACATATGACCTCCGGCAAAACCTGAACAATAAAGCAGGACATACTAGATCAATCTACGTATCGCGAGGACGTGCCTCGACACGCGACGACGGCCACCTATTCGGACATGACAAATTTAGTCATGCGCGGGCTGAAAACCGCAGATGGACTCCATCAGAGCTAAGTTGTGATACGGCCTGATATAGAGGCGCCGCACACCCTCATTGCTTCACCGATGAGGTCCTGGATCATGAATTCCCAGAAGGGTTCAAACACGTGAATATAGAATCATACGATGGAACCACGGACCCTGCGGTGTGGATCGAAGACTTCATTCTCCACATTCATATGGCCCGCGGCGATGACCTCCACGCCATCAAATACCTCCCTTTTAAACTCAAGGGGCTAGCACGACACTGGCTCAATAGTCTGCCTGCAAATTCTATTGGCAGCTGGGAGGACTTGGAAGAGGCCTTCCTCGATAACTTCCAAGGTACATATGTTTGACCTCCGGACGCTGATGACTTAAGCCATATAGTTCAACAGCCCGAAGAGTCCGCCAGGAAATTCTGGACTAGGTTCTTAACTAAAAAGAACCAAATCGTTGATTGTCCGGATGTCGAAGCCCTAGCAGCCTTCAAACACAGCATCCGCGACAAACGGCTCGCTCGCCACCTCGGCCAAGAAAAGCAAAAATCCATGGCAGCCCTCATGGCACTCATGACCCGCTTTTGTGCGGGCGAGGACAGTTGGTTGGCCCGTAGCAAAAGCAATGCAAGTGACGCCGGCACCCCTGAAGCTAAAACTAGCAAAGACAAGTCTCGACGCAACATATACAAACGTCGAAACAATAGTGATAACACCGAGGACACGATAGTCAATTTCGGATTCAGGGGCTCTAACTCCGGTCAGCGGAAGAAGCTGTTCCAAAAGAACAATTCAGGCCCATCCTACTTGGACCGCATACTTGATCGTCTGTGCCAGATTCATGGCACCCCAGACAAACCACCCAATCATACAAATAGAGATTGCTGGGTTTTTAAACAGGCCGGCAAATTAAACACTGAGAAAAGGGAAAAAGGATCACGAAGCGAGGACGATGACGAAGAGCCCCATCAACCGAACACAGGGGGACAGAAGAAATTTCCCCCTCAGGTCAAAGCGGTGAATATGATATACAATACCCACATCCCCAAGAGGGAGCGCAAGCGTGCGCTCAGGGATGTCTACGCGATAGAGCCAGTCGCCCCAAAATTTAATCCATGGTCGTCATGCCCTATCACCTTTGATTGCCGGGATCATCCGACCAGTATCCGTCACGGTGGCTCAGACGCACTTGTCCTAGACCCAATAATTGATGGGTTCCACTTGACTCGCGTCCTTATGGATGGTGGTAGCAGCCTTAATCTGCTCTATCAGGTTACAATGCGAAAAATGGGCATTAACCCATCTCGGATCAAGCCCACCAGGACTACCTTCAAAGGAGTCATACTAGGTGTAGAGGCCCGCTGCACCGGGCTCAATCACACTAGAGGTTGTCTTCAGATCTTCGGACAACTTCCGAGGCGAGGAGCTAATCTTTGATATCGTTCCTTTCTGCAACGGCTATCACGCACTGCTCGGACGAACTGCGTTCGCTCGACTCAACGCAGTACCACACTACACTTATCTCAAGCTCAAGATGCCTGGTCCATGTGGCGTCATAACAGTCAACGGAAATATGGAACTCTCCCTCCGTACGGAAGAGCACACAGCTGCCTTAGCAGCAGAAGTACAGAGCGGCCTTCTCAAGCAGAACCTTAATTTGGCTAACGAGCCCACGGACACCTTTAAGAGGGTCCGAACTACTCTGCAACAGGAGAGCTCGGCTCGTCAGGAGCTCGACTAGCAATCCGGCCTCCGTCGCAGTTCCGATCAAGTGGTGGCATTCGTGCGCGCGTACATAACTACGCACTCAAAATCCCATGGGTATCGATGGAGGCATAACTAGCTTGTGTTTCGTAGTACGGCTCAACCGACATCGGATACACACATACTTTCACTTTTACTTGTTTCCTTTTCAGGTCTCAACCCCACAGGCACCATCTGGTGGTCTGGTCATCGGTCCTCTTGAAGGATAAATACACCAAGACGGCGAGAAACACAGACATATGGGGGACTTTTTAGGTGATTCCGTTAACAATAACTCTACCTGTTTTTCAGGACCCACGTGCAGCTCTCCCTTGGTTTCGGCATGTCAAATAGCATGTTGCTTATCACACTACCTATATCAATATGCTTTGGTGTACTAATTAAATTACAATGAGAACAGTTTGCGGCTGGATCTGTAGGACTCCAGCTTTTTACCTTCGTACCTTTTCTATTTTCTTTTTTTTCCAGCTCCCCTGTGGATAACCCTATCAGGTAACAACCGTACACTTCGGTACGTTTCATGTTCTCCAGGGGCTGCACAGCACCCCACACTATGGCAACAAAAGTCCGAACACTTTTTATAAGTATAGTTCGGCACCCTGAATTTAGCATTATATGCATTGGCTCCGAATCATGTCTTTGGTCAATAGTTGGGTTGCCCGGCTCCTGTGCTTGCTACCTTACGTTCCGCTATAGCGGCTAAGGTAGTAAAGGGAGAACTACTACGATTGTGCCTTGGTTTATACAACGGAGCACCTCAGTAGAGAAAGCCGAAAACTGACTGTCATGATGCGGTGAGAGCCGGTCAGCTGTTCGTAGGTTGCAAATCGTTGGAGATTTCTTTCGCATTACGCAAAGGATTGGTACTTCCCGATCAGACGCTTATAGCACTCTGGTTCAGATACTAGGGGTGGCGCCCATGTTTTTATTGTCACACTCCTATGGCTAAGTGAGGGTGTTACAGCCGCATAGTCTGGTTGCCTGGTTCGTTGCGCTAAAAAAATCCTTCAAGAACCATCTAATTGGATCAAGATTGTTTAGATTCCATCCCGAACACCCTCGTACTACCTACGTGGGGGCAGAAGCCGACGAATGGTTAACCCTCAGATTTCATACAACACGGCCGCACAGGAAGTAAAAACTTAAAAACATAACAAGCATTATATTGCATAAAACACTTTGTTCTATCATACAAGGCAGAGGGAGCTCAAATGCATTCATTCAAAGATGGTGTACTTTGCACAATGATCTACAACAATGCGGGACCCCTCTAAGACATCGCCGAAGTACCGCTCAGGTGTGAAGTACTCCTTGCCCTCTGGCGCCCCCCGGTCGCTAGCTTGACAGCGTCCAGCTTCGCCCACCAGACCTTGCAGTAAGAGAAGGCTAGACACGCGCCCTCGATGCAGACGGACCGCTTGATGACATCAAACCGAGGGCAGGCATCCACTAGCTTCTTCACAAGGCCGAAATAGCTGATAGGAATAGCTTCGGCTGGCCATAGCCGGATTATCATATCCTTCGTGGCCAGTTCGGCCACCTTGTACAGCTCGACCAGCTGATTCAGTTGATTGCTGAAGGGTACCGGATGTTCTGGCACGCAATATTGCGACCAGAACAGCTTCTCCATGGAGCCCCCTTCTTCGGCTCGAAAGAACTCAGCAGCGCCAGTCACACTGTGTGGCAGATCAGCAAAGGCCCCTGGAGATCTCTGAATCCGGGTTAGTAAAAGAAAATTTCTCTTCACACTCCTGCTTTGCATATTGAATGCCTTACCCGCCGCGATCTTCCTGGCCCCTGGATCTCATGGAGGGCATCCTGGGCTTCAATCCGGGCCGCCTCCGCACTCTTACGAGCCTTGGCAAGTTCAGCCTCTTGAGCCGATGCATTGTGCTCCAAGGTCTCGCACTTCCTCACCGCGTCCTGGAGCTCCTGTTGGACTTCATTGACCCGGGCCTTGAGCCTCTTACGGGCGGCCTGCTCCTTGACAGCCTTCCCTTTGGCTTCGACCAGGGCCGCTTTCAGGGCCTCGACCTCGGTCGCTGCCTCTGTTCACATCATGGTATTTCGGTCATTGCATGTCATTTTTCCTTTTTTCGAATCCATAACAGGTTATTACTTACCTTGTTTTTCATGGAGCTGCCTCTTCACCTAGCCCAGCTCCTCCTCGGCCTCCGCCAGTTTCTGCTTCAGTCCAGAGACTTCGGCAGTATGCGAGGCCGCGACCAATAGCGATGCCTGCGCATTCATTTCAGACAAATTCAGTTAGTTTCTGCAATAGGAGATTGATCCTCTGTCCAGTTTTTTCTTTTCGAACACCGGACAGTGTCTCAAGGGCTACTGTCTATATTGGGATTTTCTCCTTTTTGCGCTGCTTACCTCAAAACCTGTTAACAGGCTGCTGCAGGCTTCGGTTAGTCCGTTCTCGGCGGACTGAACCCTTTCAATTACCATGCCCATAAGGACACGATGCTCATCCACGATGGAAGCGCCTCGCAGTGCTTCCAGCAGATTATCCGGTGCCCCTGGTTGGACAGGGGTCACCGGGGGAACTGGCATCCCCCTTCTTATAAAGGAGGTCGCGTGCTGGATTCCGGAGCAGCCTCGGTCTCCGAAATTGAGTCCGGCTGAGGGTCGAACTAAGTACGGCCCTCCCCACCAGTCTCCATTTGGATTGATTCCCCTTGGTGTCCGGTGACAGGGATTTCGCCTTCTGGCGCCTCCTGAGCCTCTCCCCCGCCTGGAACAGTCCTTCGGGACAGCACCTCCGCATCATCCTTGGCCTTGGGGGAGTGAGCGGCTGGCGGTGAATCGCTGGCCATCGCCTTGGAATCCAGCGAGCCTCCTGATGAGGATCGCGGGGAGCTATTGTGGGCCGGACTACAATAAACATAACCTATCATCTCAATGTAGGGAGGAGGAGAACTTTATGGGTGGATACAAGTATTAGTACTTACGATGCGGCCCGAGGCTTAGCGCGGGGGCGTCTCTCCGGACTGTTGTCGACATCCCATGCGAAGTTATCCGCGAGGGAGCCCTTCCCCTTCTTGGGTGCCTCCGCCTCCAGAGTTGTGGAGGCCGCCCTCTTCTTCCTCCCCCCATCAGGGGGAGAGTTGCTTTCCTCCTCCTCCTCCTCCTCGTCTTCGGCGGCAGGGGAACGGGTCTTGTCTTCGGACGTCACGTCCAAAGTGCCCTTGTGGCGGGGGCCACTCCGGACCCCCTTGGCCTTTCCTGTGGCCTTCTTCTCTAGTGCCTTATAAGGCGTCGGCTCCAGCATCTTCGCTAAATGCGGAATGAGTGTTTCTTCAGGCAGGGGAGCCGGACACCGGATCTGCTTCGCCTTCTTCAACCAGTACTGAAAAATCAATGATAATAAAAGCTTAGATATCACCCTTGAAACAAGCAAGTAGGGGATGTGTTGAAAATAACATACCTTGTTGGGGAGGTGATTTATGTCGTGACCGCGGTCCGAATCTGTGGCTGGCGGTATCTCATTGCCCTTGAAGAGCAACTTCCAGGCATCTTCGTGAGCTGTTTCGAAGAGCCTTTCCAAGGTGTGGTGCTTTTTCGGGTTGAAATCCCATAGAGGGTGGCTTCGGCTCTGGCAGGGGAGGATCCGGCACACCAGCATCACTTGGATTATGTCGACAAGCTTGATGTCCCTATCGATCATGCTTTGAATGCGCGTTTGCAGCGCAATCAACTCATCTGACGAGCACCAGTTCGGGCTCTTCTCGACCCAGGAGGTGAGTCACACGGGAGCGCTGGAGTTGAATGCGGTAGCCGCGGCCCAGGTGGCACCGTGGGGTTCAGTGATGTAGAACCATTGTTTCTGCCATTCCTTGACAGACTCCACGAATGTGCCTTTTGGCCAAGAGACATTGGTGAGGTTGCTCACCATGGCGCCCCCGCACTCTGCGTGCTGTCCATCCACCACCTTGGGCTTCACATTAAAGGTTTTGAGCACAACCCGAAGTGGGGTTGGATGCGGAGGAAGGCCTCGCACATGACGATGAACGCCGAGATATTGAGGAAGGAGTTCAGGGATAGATCATGGAAGTCTATCCCGTAGTAGAACAATATCCCACGGACGAAGGGGTGGAGTTGAAACCCTAGCCCACGAAGGAAATGGGAGAGGAACACTACCCTCTCGTCAGGCTTCGGCGTGGGAATGATTTGTCCTTGGGCTGGAAGACGGTGGGCGATTTCCTTCGCCAGGTACCCGGCCGCCCGAAGCTCGGTGATGTCCTCCTCATTGAAGGAGGATGCCATCCACTTGCCTTGACCTCCGGATCCAGACATGGTTGAGTGTTTTCTCGAGTGGGAAACAAATGAGAACTTGGGCGCTGGAGCTCAAGAGTGGAAAGGCAGGAAGAAGGCGTGGGGGAAGAAGGAGGAATCTTATCTCCTTATAAGGGCAGTGAATATTGAACGCCACCCCACTCGCCTCAAAATTTGCCTGCTCCCAAGGGTTGTGTAAACGACACGGTTGGGTTACCCACGCCCGTATTGATGAGAATCCCGTAATAAGGGGACATGATCTCTGCTTTGACAAGACGTGCCAATGACAAACGCGTCTTGAAACGTGGAGCGGTAGGCAAAAAACGGTTCGAAATTATGACCGAACGGACGTGATGTCATGTTGTAAAAGTTTTCAACGGATTGGTCTTGTGTATTATTATATTCTCTCTACGGTTGTGTGTGGTGTGTGTTACAGGTACGGACATGATTAATTCGCCCGAAGACTATTTTGGAGTTCGGAAGGAGGAATCCGCTTTGCAATGCCGAAGACAGCACTACGCGTCGGATACCTTGTTATTGAAGCCAGGTTTAGGGGCTACTGAGGGAGTCCTGGACTAAGGGGTCCTCGGGCGTCTGGCCTGTTAGCCATGGGCCGGACTGATGGGCTATGAAGATACGAAGACCGAAGACTGCACCCGTGTCCGGATGGGACTCTCCTTAGCGTGGAAGGCAAGTTTGGCGTCGAATATGTAGATTCATTTCTTTGTAACTGACCTCATGTAATCCGGTGAGGGAGTCCTGGATTAAGGGGTCCTCGGACAGCCAGACTATATACTTTGGTCGGACTGTTGGACTATGAAGATACAAGATTGAAGGCTTCGTCCCGTGTCCGGGTGGGACTCTGCTTTGCGTGGAAGGCAAGCTTGGCGATTCGGATATGTAGATCTCCTTCTCTGTAACCGACTCTGTGTAACCCTAGCCTCCTCCGGTGTCTATATAAACCGGAGGGTTTAGTCCGTAGGACAAGAACAATCATAATCATAGGCTAGCTTCTAGGGTTTAGCCTCTACGATCTCGTGGTAGATCAACTCTTGTAATACTCATTTCATCAAGATCAATCAAGCAGGAAGTAGGGTATTACCTCCATCGAGAGAACCCAAACCTGGGTAAACATCATGTCCCCCGCCTCCTGTTACCATCAGCCTTAGACGCACAGTTCGGGGCCCCCTACCCGAGATCCGCCGGTTTTGACACCGACATTGGTGCTTTCATTGAGAGTTCCACTGTGCCATCACAATAAAGGCTTGATGGCTCCTTCGATCATTGGCGACGATGCGATCCAGGGTGAGGTTTTTCTCCCTGGACAGATCTTCGTATTCGACGGCTTCATACTGCGGGCTAACTTGCTTGGCCATCTAGAGCAAATCGATAGCTACACCCCTGGCCATCAGGTCAGATTTGGAAGCTTGAACTACACTGTCGATATCCGCGGAGACTTGATCTTCGACGGATTCAAGCTCATGTCAGGCGCGCCGCACAGTCATGATGATCATGACTTAGCTCTGCCATCGGACGGTGTTCGGGAGATCGCACCTGCGGTTACTCCGGCCCTCAATCCAGAGTAGATCATGCCATCCGAGGACGGGTGGATGGAACCCGCCACGGAGGCTGCACACTCAGCGGCGATAGAGCCGAATACTGACTTCACCTCCTATGAGACTTGTGTTACCAGACCCTTGGATTCGTCCTCGGCCATAGGCTCCGAACCGCCTGCGTCTGTGCCTATCCAATCTGATTGCGCACCGATCATGGAGTTTACCTCCATGGATATTTTTCAGCACTCACCCTTGGGCGAAGTGCTAGATTCATTGAGGTCTCTCTCCTTGTTAGGAGACCCTCGGCCGAACTATGTCCTGCTCGAGTGTGAAGCGGACGATGAAGGAATTCGTTCCCCACCCACGACCCACTTAATAGCCATTGTCGACGACTTAACCGACAAGCTTGATTTTGACTCCGAAGACATCGACGGTATGGACGACGATGCAGGAGAGAAACAGGAACCACCGCCCACAAGGCGCTGGACAGCCACTTCATCACACGATATATACATGGTGGATACACCCAAAGAAAACAACGACGGGGAACGGGAGGATGCAGCGAAGGATAGTCCCCTCGAGAAGCAACCAAAGCGACAACGTAGGCGCCGCTCCAAATCCCGCCTCAGCAAAAACAACGATAATAGCCTAAGAAAGAATAATACGCCGGTCGACTCAAAAGGAAACGACGACCACATGGACCCAGCGATGGAGCAGGATGAGCCAGCAGACGGCGAACATAGTACAGAGCCGCTGTCCGATCACGGCGACGCCGAGGGTAAAGCTCATCAACCTATCTCCGGAGAGGAGAACAGTCCGGACGATGATGCACACATCATCCCGGAAAGGCACTTGGAACAAGAGAACCTCCATAGAAGGCTTATCGCCACCGCAAGGAGCCTGAAGAAGTAGAAGCAAAGGCTTAAGGCCGCGCAGAATACGCTCAATAGCAGATGGAACAAAGTGCTTGACACTGAGGAAAAGTACGGCGACAGTCGCCACACAAAGAGCTATCCAAAGCGCAAGCTGCTGCCTGAATTCGACTACGAGGCTTTAGAGCCCATTCAGCTGAAAAATAAAACGGCCGATCGGCCGGATCGACCACCCCGTGGCCATGACAGGGCGGCTAATGATGTCGCACACAAGTCAGCACACAATTTACGTGAAGACCTGCACAAAAAAGCCGGTATGGCCAAGTCCATCTACGGATCTAGGAAGGGCGCTCTGGCACAGAATCATGGCTGCCCAAATGACTGTACTGACCGAATAACAGCTCAGAATCAAAACCAAACGCTACAACCGTCCGAAGAATGCCATGACACATCCAAATACAGGGGTGCCGCGCACCCCCTATGCTTCACCGATGAGGTGCTGGACCATGAATTTCCAGAGGGATTCAAACCCGTGAACATAGAGGCATACGATGGAACAACAGACCCTAGGGTCTGGATTGAGGACTTTATCCTTCACATCCACATGGCTCACGGAGATGATCTCCGTGCCATCAAATACCTGCCCCTCAAGTTGAAAGGACCAGCTCGGCACTGGCTGAAAAGCCTCCCCGAAAACTCAATTGGAAGCTGGGAAGAGCTTGAGGATGCTTTTAGGGCCAATTTCCAAGGGACCTATGTCCGACCTCTGAACAAAGACGATTTAAGTCACATAATTCAACAGCCTGGAGATTTAGCCCGAAAGCTTTGGAACAGATTTCTCATGAAGAAGAATCAAATCATTGACTGCCCGGATGCTGAAGCCTTAGTGGCTTTCAAGCACAGTGTCTGGGATGAATGGCTCGCCAGACACCTCGGCCAGGAAAAACTGAGGACAATGACAACCCTAACAAGCCTTATGACCCGCTTTTGCGCAGGCGAAGACAGTTGGCTGGCCCGTAGCGGCACCAGCAACCCAGGCACATCCGAAGTCAGGGATGGCAACGGGAAACCGTGACGCAATAAAAGCAAGCATCGAAACAACGAAGACAACCCAGACAACACGGTGGTAAACGCCGGATTCAGGGGCTCTCGACCCGGTCAACAGAAAAAGCCATTTAAAGGCAGCAGAGATGGACCGTCCGGCCTAAACAAGATTCTAGACAAATTATGTCAGATTCATGGCACCTCTGACAAACCTACAAATCACACCAACAGAGAATGTTGGGCCTTCAAGTAGGCCGGCAAGCTTAACGTCGAACACAAGGGGAGGGAGACACCAAGCAAAGACGAAGATGAGCCTTGCCAGCCGAACACTGGGGGACAGAAAAAATTCCCACCAGAGGTCAAAACAGTGAACATGATTTACACAACTCACATACCGAAGAGGAGGCGTCAGCGCACACCCCAAGACGTATACGCCGTGGAGCCCGTCAACCCCAAGTTCAACCCTTGGTCGGCCTGCCCGATCACTTTTGATCGTAGGGATCACCCGACTAGTATCCGGCACGGAGGATCGGTCGCCTTGGTTCTAGACCCAATAATTGACGGATACCATCTCACCCGAGTCCTTATGGACGGCGGCAGTAGTCATAATCTGATATATCAGGACACCATCCGCAAAATGGGGATAGACCCGACAAGAATTAGCCAAAGCAATACTACCTTTAAAGGAGTAATACCAGGCCCAGAGGCCCGCTGCACGGGCTCTCTAGTACTAGAGGTTGTATTCGGTTCTCCCGACAACTTCTGAAGCGAAGAATTAACCTTCGACATCGCTCCATTCTGAAGCAGCCATCACACACTACTCGGAAGAACGGCCTTCGCTCGTTTTAATGCAGTACCGCATTACGCTTATCTTAAGCTTAAGATGCCTGGTCCATGTGGCATCATCATAGTTAGCAGAAACACAGAGCGTTCCTCACGTACGGAGGAATATGTTGCGACTCTAGCAGCCAATCACTGAACGGCCTCTTCAACCATAAGAAATGATCGATCGTCAAGACCACGGACACGGTTAGACGAGTTTGGCGCACCACTAACTGTAACAGCTTAGATAAACCTAAGATTGGGTCGATGGATATACCCCCATAGGTCGTGCTAGGGGCTTCCCGCATGTAAAAAGGGCTACAGTTCGGCTTGACCCTATTTAGATTGCATTTTAATGGTTCATTAAGAATAACCAATTTTTCGCACGAAGACTTTCACCTACGTTTTTCTCTTTTACAGATGATCATCGTGCTACACCCTTCCAAGATATGACACAATGGAGACACAAGCGCAGACGTGCAGCACGGCCCCGCTCAAAGGCTTCTTTTTAGATTAAGACCCTGTGTAAACCTTTTTTATTGTCTCTTGTTGCTTCACTCCCTCCGGATACTCCACACAACCGAAAGGGATGCTGACGTTATTTGGCATTTCCTCACGTCAGACTAATGCAAGTACCTGGAAAATTAGGGCTCATTACCGAGGGCGTTACTCAACCCAGTGTATGTTGTAAAGTCCGAATACCTTAGGGAGTGTTCGGACTCGCGAGTTTGGCCTTATATGCATCAGCTCCGAATCATGTCTTTGGTCAGTAGTTGGGTTGCCAGGCTCCCGTGTTTTGCTACCTTACGTTCCGCTCTATCGGCTAAGGTGGCACCGGGAGAACTACTACGATTGTGCCCTGGTTCATCTAGATGAGCACCTCAGTAGAGAAAGCCGAAAACTGATTGTCATGATAAAGCGCGAGATTGGTCAACCACTTGATGACTCAGCGGAATCTTCGTGATTCCTCCGCATTAACGAAGGACCGGTTTCCCGGTCATGTATGTACGCGCATCGTACTCGGATGAGCGCGGAAGTACCAGGGGCTATATAGTAGCCCCACCGTCAAACTCCTATGGCTAAGTGAAAGTGTTAAAGCTATATAGTCCGATTGCCTTGTTCACCATGCTATCACCTCCTTAAAGGACCAAGACGTTGGGTCAAGTGTGAATACGCGCTTTTCCAAACACCCCCGCATTATGTGCATGGGGGCTGAAGCCGACGACTGCAAACTTTCAGGTTATATACATACATAAACGGCCGCACAGGAGGCACCATAATACTTTCAGGCAAAATTATAAGCACAACCCTCATAATCCAAATAGCATTGTTTTTACAATTGGGATGCATGTCACTCGAACATGATACTCCTTGAGCACTGAGCCTCTATTAAACGAGCGCCTTCTAGGACTTCTTCGAAATAGTGCTTAGCCAAGACATGGCCTACGGCCGGATCCCGGGTTGCAATAGCGCTGGTCTCCATCTCTGCCCAGTATGTCTTAACACGGGCAAGAGCCATCCGCGCACCCTCTATGCATGCCGACCTCTTTACAGCGTCGATATGCGGCACAGCACCAAGGAATCGTTGCACTAAACCAAAATAACTATTCAGCCTTGGTCCCTTCGGCCAAAGATGATCCACGCCAGACCTCATGGCAAGTCCAGACAACCTATGGAACTCGGCCCACTTGGCCATTTTTTCATTTAACAGCAGCGGACGCGTTGGAGCACTGAACTGCGACCAGAACAATCTTTCCACTTCATGATCTTTCTGATCTTTGAAAAACTCAGTCGCATCAGCAACACTCATTGCCAAGTCCAAGTACGCGTCTGCAGCACTCCATAATTGATCCAGAGGGGCATACTTCGGATCTCCGAACTTCATCCGCATCAAAAAGGGCTTCCCAGCCGTGATATCTCCGGCTTGACGAAGTTCCTCCTTCGCCGCTCTGATTTGAGAGCGGGTTTCCTTGGCTGCTTCCACGGCTTTCTTCAGGTCAGCCGCTTTCGCTTGGCTTTCCTTTTCAAGAAGTTCATATCGGCCGGCGGCATCTTTCAGCTCAATAGCCATCTTGGCTATTTTATCTTCGCTCTGGCGATGAGCAGTCTGCTTGGCTCTTAAGTCTTCGGCCGCCTTTAGGGCGGCCGCATCACTTCTCCTGGCTTGTTCCTTGGCTCAGGCAAGTTCCGCCTGAAGGGTCTGCATGGCGGCAACTCCATCTGCACTCACAGCATATTATAGATACTAGCATCATGCTCCTCTTAATATTTTTTAACCACCCGAAAATACATACCATGTGCCTCGTCAAGCCGCTTGTTCACAAGCGCACATCTGCCGCGTCAAGTTGCCACCTCAGTCCGGCAAACTCAGTGGTCCGGCCAGCCACCGGACCCTCAGCCGCCTACACATGAAAGCAGCGTGATCATTACCTGGGACTATGATCCTCTGTTTGCCGCCTCTGGACAGCAACCAGAGTCTCAGGGGCTACTATCTGTATAGAGCACACCTAGCATGTGCGGTACCTTCAAAAAATTTATATATTACTTTGCATACCTCAAAGCCTCTTAGCAGGCTCGTAAAAGCCTCATGCAACCCACTTTTGGCGGATGAAATCCTCTCAACCACCGTACCCATTACAGTATGATGCGCCTCTGAGATAGCCACTTGCTCCAAAAGACCCATCAGTGCGTCCGGTTGTGCACTGGACAATCCCAGACTCTTTCTATTGCTCTCCTTAGGAGCCGAATACTCCGGACTTCGGGTGGCTGAAGGGTTACCTTCTGGCCTTGGCGGATCAGGAGAAATCCTCCGTGATGACACCTCAGGGTCGTCCGCCCCAAGAGGCGGGGAGACTGGGGGAGGCGTTTCGCTCTCCATCATCTCCGGAAGAAGATCCCCCGAAGACAAACTCTGTCGAGAAGGGCTATGAGCCGGACTGCAAGATATATGTCTCGGTTATTGTCCTCGGAGATAAAGAAGGATATATTTACCAAAAGTACTCTTGTTCACTTACAGCTCGGTGGAGGGCTGGCCCCCTTGCGGGCGATGTACAGTAAGGGCGCCCTCCAAGGCAGGGCCCCCTGGCGAAGGTTTCTTCCCTCGTTTGGAAACCTTCGTTTCCAAGTCTTTAGAGGCGGTCCTTTTCCTTCCTTGGGGAGAGGGGATTCTAGATTCTTCTCCCCGATTATCCTCCTTCGCGGAGACACTAATTCCCCCGGTTTGGATGAGTAATGCGTGAAGCCCGCTTTCGGCTTCTTTATTCCTCCCTTTATCTTCCCCTGATGGCACTTGATAAGGTGTGTGCTCAAGCATGCTGGCTAGTACAGGATCCGGTGAGCCTTCGGGAAGGGGGGACAAACACCTGATCATCTCCGCCTTTCTTATCCAGCCCTGGCCGAGAGCGATTTTTTCAGAATGATGTTGTGACAAATAAAAAGACAGCATGTTCGGCCGCAGAATTACTTACGTGGGTATCTAGACGGTTGCAGTTGAGACCCGCATCCTCGATGGTGTCCGGACACTTTATTCGTGATCCGAAGAACAATCCATACATATCTTCAAGCGTCACACCGAAGAATTGTTGAATAGTCTGTGGTCCTTCAGGGTTGAACTCCCACATACGAAGAGATCGACGTTGGCATGGCAGGACCAAACGAACTAGCATAACTTGCATTACCTTGACAAGACTGACATCCCTCTTGAGGAGATCTCGGATGCGACTTTGCAATGTCAGCACGCCATTAACTGGCCCCAGTCTAGCCCCTTGTTGACCCATGACGCCAGTTGCGGCGGGGGGGAAGGGCGAGCAGAAGGCGGGGGCAGCTGCCCACTTCGTACTTCGGGGAGGTGTGATGTAAAACCACTCCCGCTGCCATAAGTTGGACACCTCCGGGAAGGAACCCTTTGGCCATAGAGCATCGGCGCCTTTGCCTATTATGGCACCTCCGCATTTTGCGTGTCGCCCATCGATCATCTTCGGCTTCACATTGAAGGTCTTGAGCCATAAGCCGGAGTGTGGGGTTATGCGGAGGAAGGCCTCACACACGATGATAAACGACGAGATGTGAAGGATGGAATCTGGAGCTAGATTGTGGAAATCGAGCCCGTAATAGAACATAAGCCTCTAACAAAGGGATCAAGACTAAAGCCTTGCCCTCGGAGGAAGTGGGAAACAAATACGACACTCTCGTTGGATTCGGGAGTGGGGATGACCTGCCCTTGAGCAGGCATCCTGTGTGAGATTTCGGCGGTCAGATACCTGGCTTCCCTTAGCTTCTTGATGTCCTCCTCTGTGACAGAGGAGGCCATCCACCGACCTTGAAGGTTGGATCCGGACATGGTTGAAGGTCCAAAGCGCTTAGCCTGAGCCTTGTGTGTTGGAACTCGAGGTGGGGGAAGGGAAGGATCGAGCGTGAGAAGAAAAGGACAGGCCTTGGCCCCTTTATAAAAAGGTTGAATACCAAGCGTCCTCCACGTGGCCATTTGGAATTTGCCTAAAATCGAGGAGTCATACTAACAAGCACGATTGGGTTACCCACACCCGTATTGATGAGAATCCCGTGATAAGGGGAACATGATCTCTGCTTCGACAAGACATGCCAATAAAACCACCTTGCAACGCGTGTAGTGGCAGGCTGGGAAAAATGGTTCGTAATGACCGGACCACGGCAGGATGTCACGTTACGAAAGGTTGTCAACAGATTAGATTTGTGGAATATTATACTCTCTACGGTGGTATGTGGAATTTGTTTTACAGAGCCGGACACAATCCTTGTGTTCAAAATCTTCTATGGAGTATTCGAAGAAGGAACCCGCCTTGCAATGCCGAAGACAATCTGCGCGCCGGACTCATCGTCATTGAAGCCTGGTTCAGGGGCTACTGAGGGAGTCCTGGATTAAGGGGTCCTCGGACAGCCGGACTATATACTTTGGCCGGACTGCTGGACTATGAAGATACAAGATTGAAGGCTTCGTCCTGTGTCCGGGTGGGACTCTCCTTTGCGTGGAAGGCAAGCTTGGCAATTCGGATATGTAGATCTCCTTCTGTGTAACCGACTCTGTGTAACCCTAGCCCCCTCCAGTGTCTATATAAATCGGAGGGTTTAGTCCGTAGAACAAGAACAATCATAATCATAGGCTAGCTTCTAGGGTTTAGCCTCTACGATCTCGTGGTAGATCAACTCTTGTAATACTCATATCATCAACATCAATCAAGCAAGAAGTAGGGTATTACCTCCATCGAGAGGGCCCGAACCCGGGTAAACATCGTGTCCCCTGATACATCTCCAACATATCTATAATTTTTGATTGCTCCATGCTATATTATCTACTGTTTTGGACATTATTGGGCTCTATTATCCACTTTTATATTATTTTTGGGACTAACCTATTAACCGGAGGCCCGGCCCAGAATTGCTGTTTTTTGCCTGTTTTAGGGTTTCAAAGAAAAGGAATATCAAACAGATTCCAAATGGAATGAAACCTCCAGGAACGTGATTTTCTCAATGAACAAGACCCGGGAGACTTGGACCCTACGTCAAGACACAAAAGAGGTGGCCACGAGGTAGGGGGCGCGCCCACCCCCCACCCCCCCAGGCGCGCCCTCCACCCTCGTGGGCCCCCTGTTGCTCCACCGACGTACTCCTTCCTCCTATATATACCTATGTACCCCCAAACGATCAGATACGGAGCCAAAAACCTAATTCCACCGCCGCAACTTTCTGTATCCACGAGATCCCATCTTCGGGCCTGTTCCGGAGCTCCGCCGGAGGGGACATCGATCACGGAGGGCTTCTACATCAACACCATAGCCCCTCCGATGAAGTGTGAGTAGTTTACCTCAGACCTACGGGTCCATAGTTATTAGCTAGATGGCTTCTTCTCTCTTTTTGGATCTCAATACAATGTTCTCCCCCTCTCTTGTGGAGAACTATTCGATGTAATCTTCTTTTTGCGGTGTGTTTGTTGAGACCGATGAATTGTGGGTTTATGATCAAGTCTATCTATGAATAATATTTGAATCTTCTCTGAATTCTTTTATGTATGATTGGTTATCTTTGCAAGTCTCTTCGAATTATCAGTTTGGTTTGGCCTACTAGATTGATCTTTCTTGCAATGGGAGAAGTGCTTAGCTTTTGGGTTCAATCTTGCGGTGTCCTTTCCCAGTGACAGTAGGGGAAGCAAGGCACGTATTGTATTGTTGCCATTGAGGATAACAAGATGGGGTTTTCATCATATTGCATGAGTTTATCCCTCTACATTATGTCATCTTGCTTAAGGCGCTACTCTATTTTTAAATTAATACTCTAGATGCATGCTGGATAGCGGTCGATGAGTGGAGTAATAGTAGTAGATGCAGGCAGGAGTCGGTCTACTTGTCTCGGACGTGATGCCTATATACATGATCATACCTAGATATTCTCATAACTATGCTCAATTCTGTCAATTGCTCAACAATAATTTGTTCACCCACCGTAGAATACTTATGCTCTCGAGAGAAGCCGCTAGTGAAACCTATGGCCCCCGGGTCTATCTTTATCATATTAATCTCCTACTACTTAGTTATTTCCTTTGCTTTTTACTTTGCCTTTATTTTACTTTGCATCTTTATCACAAAAATACCAAAAATATTATCTTATCATATCTATCAGATCTCACTCTCGTAAGTGGCCGTGTAGGGATTGACAACCCCTATTCGCGTTGGTTGCGAGGATTTATTTGTTTTGTGCAGGTATGAGGGACTCGCGCATAGCCTCCTACTGGATTGACACCTTGGTTCTCAAAAACTGAGGGAAATACTTACGCTACTTGGCTGCATCATCCCTTCCTCTTCGGGGAAAACCAACGTAGTGCTCAAGAGGTAGCATCCTCCGCCTCCTGTTACCATCAGCCTTAGACGCACAGTTCGGGACCCCCTACCTGAGATCCGCCGGTTTTGACACCGACACTAGGTCCTCCCGGTGTCTATATAAACCGGAGGACTTAGTCCGGATAGGAGAGATCCATTATCATATCCATACAAGCTAGACCTCAAGGGTTTAGCCATTACGATCTCGAGGCGGATCAACTCTTGTAATACTCATATTCATCAATATCAATCAAGTTGGACGTAGGGTATTACCTCCATAGAGAGGGCCCGAACCTGGGTAAACATCGTGTCCCTTGTCTCCTGTTACCATCGACCTTAGACACACAGTTCGGGACCCCCTACCCGAGATCCGCCGGTTTTGACACCGACAGGATGCCTACCGGGGCATCCCCAAGCTTAGGTGCTTGAGACTTCTTGAAATATTATCTTGGGATGCCTTGGGAATCCCCAATCTTGAGCTTTCGTGTCTCCTTAATTCCTCTCGTATCACGGTTTTCCTAAATCTCAAAAGCTTCATCCACACAAAACTCAACAAGGACTCGTGAGATAAGTTAGTATAAACCAATGCAAAAACCTTATCATTCTGTACTGTAGCAAATCACTAAAATTATTATTCAACATTGCATACTAAATGCATCTACATATTTAATATTCCTATCCTCAAATAGAATCATTAAACAAGCAAACATATGCAAACAATGCAAACATAACAGCAATCTGCCAAAACAGTACAGTCTGTAAAGAATGCAAGAGTATCAATACTTCCCTAACTCCAAAAATTATGAAAATTTGCCACACTATAGAAAATTTATCAGATCTCATTTTGAAAAAAGTTTCAATATTTTATCACATTCTGACTTTTCTAGGGAATTTTTGCAACAACGGTAAACTTTATGTTTTCAAACAGCAACATGTATACTTGCAAAATATTCATGGAAAAGGCTATAATTGCCACTTTTATTGAAATAAAAGATGCAAAACATTATTATAAATAACATCAAGCAAATCCTAACAAAATAAAATGACGCTCCAAGCAAAACACATATCATGTGACGAATGAAAACATAGCTCCAAGTGAGGTTACCGATATTGTTGGAGACGAAAGAGGGGATGCCTTCCGAGGCATCCCCAAGCTTAGTTGCTTTGATCTTCCTTGAATATTACCTTTGGGTGCCTTGGGCATCCCCAAGCTTAGGTTCATGTCACTCTATATTCTCCTCATATCGACATCTCACCCAAAACTTGAAAAACTTCAATCACACATAACTTAACGGAACATTGTGAGATAGGTTAGTATGATAAAGAGCAAACCATTTCACTTTGGTACTGTAAAAGACAAGATTCATAATTGTTTCCACACAATACCTACTATATCATATCATTTCTACAATTTATATTGAGCAATATAAGCCATAGAAACTAGAAAACAAGCAAACTATGCATTGAAAACAGAATCTGTCAAAAACAGAATAGTCTGTAGTAACCTGTACTCAAACCATACTTATGTTACTTCAAAAAAACTGAAACATTAGGAAAACCTGAGAAATTAGTCTATTAATCTTCTGCAAAAAGAATCATCATTTTATCATGCTTCTGTTAAAAATGAAAATTAATTTCCTGAGCACAAAAGTTTCTGTTTTTCAGCAAGATCAACGCAACTATCACCCAATCAAGATCCTAAAGGCTTTACTTGGCACTTTATTGAAACAAAAGCAATAAAACATGATTACTACAGTAGCATAAGCATGCGAACACACAAAAACAGTAGGTAAAAGTGTTGGGTTGTCTCCCAACAAGCACTTTTCTTTAATGCCTTTTAGCTAGGCATGATGATTTCAATGATGCTCACATAAAAGATAAGAATTGAAAAATAACAAGAGCATCATGAAGCATATGACTAGCACATTTAAGTCTAACCCATTTCCTATGCATAGGGATTTTGTGAGCAAACAACTTATGGGAACAAGAATCAACTAGCATAGGAAGGAAAAACATGCATAACTTCAAAACTTTCAACATAAAGAGAGGAAACTTGATACTATTGCAATTCCTACAAGCATAAGTTCCTCCCTCGTGATAATTTTCATTAGCATCATGAATGAATTCAACAATATAACCATCACATAAAGCATTCTTTTCATGATACATAAGCATAGAAATTTTCTCACTCTCCACATAAGCAAATTTATTCTCATGAATAGTAGTGGGAGCAAACTCAACAAAATAACTATCATGGGATTGAAAATTAGAATCATCTTGACAAGTTTCATGGTTATCATTATTCAATATAGCATACATGTCATCACCATAATCATCATAGATAGCAACTTTGTTGTCATAATCATTGCAACCTCATCCAAAATAGTGGATTCATCATTAAGTAAAGTCATGACCTCTCTGAATCCACTTTCATCAATATAATCATCATAAATAGGAGGTGTGCAATCATCATAATAAATTTTATCATCAAAACTTGGGGGACTAAAAATATCATATTCATCAAATATAGCATCCCCAAGCTTGTAGCTTTGCATATCATTAGCATCATGGATATTCAAAGAATTCATACTAACAACATTGCAATCATGCTCATCATTCAAATATTTTGTGCCAAACATTTTATTGACTTCTTCTTCTAACAATTGAGCACAATTTTCTGAACCATCATTTTCAAGAAAGATATTATAAATATGATCAACAATATGATGCAACCTCAATTCCATTTTTTGTAGTTTTCTTTTTATAAACCAAACTAGTGATAAACAAGAAAGTAAAAGATTCAATTGCAAGATCTAAAGATATAACTTCAAGCACTCACCTCCCCGACAACGGCGCCAGAAAAGAGCTTGATGTCTACTACGCAACTTTATTCTTGTAGACACGTGTTGGGCCTCCAAGCGTAGAGTTTTGTAGGACAGTAGCAATTTTCCCTCAAGTGGATGACCTAAGGATTATCAATCCATGAGAGGTGTAGGATGAAGGTGGTCTCTCTCAAATGGCCCTGCAACCAAATACAAGCAACCTCTTGTGTCCCCAACACACCCAATACAATGGCAAATTGTATAGGTGCACTAGTTAGGCGAAGAGATGGTGATAAAAGTGTAATATGGATAGTAGATATTGGATTTTGTAATCTGAAATTATAAAAACGGCAAGGTAACTAATAGTAAATGGGCACAAAAACGGTGTTGCAATGCTTAAAAACAAGGCCTAGGGTCCGTACTTTCGCTAGTGCAATCTCTCAACAATGCTAACATAGTTGGATCATATGATTATCCCTCAAAGTACAACAAAGAATCACTCCCGAGTTCCTATTAGCAGAGAAAAAAGGTAGGAATTGTTTGTAGGGTGCGAAGCCACCTCAAAGCTATTCTTCCCGATCAATCTATTCAAGAGTTCGTACTAAAATAACACAAAGCTATTGTTTCCGTTCGATCTATCCTAGAGTTCATACTAGAGTAACACAAAAGCATATTCATATTCATAATACTCAATCCACACAAAGAACTATAAAGAGACCCCGAAGTTTCCGTCGGAGAAAAACGTGCATCAACCCCTATGCATAGGTTACCCCAATATCACCGCAGGAATCCGCGAGTTGAATGCCATAACATATATCAAGTGAATCAATAAGATACCCCAATTGTCACCTCAAGTATTCATACCGCCATACATATATCATGCGTTCTCATCTCTGAATATTCAATCCGACAAGAAAAAACTTCAAAGGGTAAAGATTCAATTCATCACAACAAGAGTATAGAGGGGAGAAACATCATATGATCGTACTATATTAACAAAACCCATGATATAGATCACGAGAGAGAGAGAGAGAGAGAGAGAAATCACATAGCTACTGGTACAAACCCTCATCCCCGAGGGTGGACTACTCCCTCCTCATTGTGGTGGCCACCGGGATGATGAAGATGGCCACCAGAGATGATTCCCCCCTCCGGCAGGGTGCCGAAACGGGTCTAGATTGATTTTCAGTGGCTACAGAGCCCTGTGGTGGCGGAACTTCTAATCTAGGTTAACCCTGAGGGGTTTCGGAATATTTGGAAATTTATAGTGCGAAGAAGGGTTACGAGAGGCCACCGAGGTGGTCACAACCCACCTTGGCGTGCCAGGGGGGCCTGGCGTGCCCTGGTGGGTTGTGCCCCCCTCAGTGCATCCCTTAGGTGCAGCTCTGGCCCATTGGGTTCCTTCTGGTCCCAAAAATTCTCCAAAAAGTTTCGCAGTGTTTGGACTCCGTTTGATATTGATTTCCTGCGATGTAAAAAACAAGCAAAAACAACAACTGGCACTTGGCACTGGGTCAATAGGTTAGTCCCAAAAAATGATATGAAGTTGCTATAAAATGATTGTAAAACACCCAAGAATGATAAAATAACAACATGAATACTTCATAAATTATAGATACGCTGGAGACGTATCAGCTACTGTTGTAATCATGTTTTATTGCTTTTGTTTCAATAAAGTGCCAAGTAAGACCTTTGGGATGGCTTACGATGATAGTTGATTTGATCTTGCTGAAAAACAGAAACTTTTGCGCCCAAGAAAACAATTCTCATTTTTAATAGAAGTGTGATAAAATGTTTATTATTTTTGTAGAAATTAATAGACAAATTACCCAGGTTTTCCTATTTTTCTTGTTCAGAATTTTTGGAGTAGCAGAAGTATGGTTGGAGTACAGATTACTACAGACTGTTTAGTTTTTGACAGATTCTGTTTTCAAAGCATAGTTTGCTTGTTTTCTAGTTTCTATGGCTTATATTGCTCAAAATAAATTGTGTGATTGAAGTTCCGTTAAGTTTTGTGTGATTGAAGTTTTCAAGTTTTGGGTGAGATGTCGATATGATGAGGAGAATAAAGAGTGACAAGACCCTAAGCTTGGGGATTCCCAAGGCACCCCAAGGTAATATTCAAGGAAGATCTAAGCAACTAAGCTTGGGGATGCCCCGGAAGGCATCCCCTCTTTCGTCTTCAACATTATCGGTAACCTCACTTGGAGCTATGTTTTCATTCGTCACATGTTCTGTGTTTTGCTTGGAGCATCAGATTATTTTGTTAGCATTTGCTTTCTGTTATTTAGAATAATGTTTTGCATCTTTCTTTTCCATAAAAATATCAAGTATAGCCTTTGCCATGCTTATTTTGCAAGTCTACAAGTTGCTGTTTCAAAACAGAAAGTTTATTGATGTTGCAAAAATTCCCTAGAAAAGTAAGAATATGATAAAATGTTGAAACTTTTTGCAAAATAAGCTATGATAAATTTTCTACAGTGTGGTAAATTTCCATAACTTTTGGAGTTAGGGAAGTATTGATACTCTTGCATTCTTTACGGACTGTACTGTTTTGGCAGATTGTTGTTATGTTTGCATTGTTTGCATATGTTTGCTTGTTTAATGATTCTATTTGAGGATAGGAGTATTAAATATGCAGAGGCATTTAGTATGCAATGTTGAATAATAATTTTAGTGATTTGCTACAGCAGAGAATGATACTCCCTCCGGCTCGGTGAATAAGTCATTCGCGTAGTTCTAGGTCGACGATTTAACTATCTAAATATGTATTACATGTGACAAAAATATATATTTAGAAACTACATCCGTGTAGAAATCTAGTGATATACTTTTTATGACATATAACACATATTTAATTCCTCAAATCAATGACCTAGAACTACACGAATGACTTATTCACCTAGACGGAGGAAGTAAGGTTTTTGCATTGGTTTATACTAACTTATCTCACGAGTTCTTGTGGAGTTTCGTGTGGATGAAGCTTTTGAGATTTAGGAAAACCGTGATATGAGAGGAATTAAGGAGACACAAAAGCTCAAACTTGGGGATGCCCAAGGCACCCCAAGATAATATTTCAAGAAGTCTCAAGCATCTAAGCTTGGGGATACCCCGGTAGGCATCCCACCTTTTTTCTTCAACAATTATCGGTTAGTATCGGTTGAGCCTAAGTTTTTTCTTCTTCACATGATGTGTGCTATCCTTGGATTGTCATTTTATTTTGTTTTGCTTGTTGTTTTAATAAAGTACTTAGATCTGAAAGTTTTTAAACAAAATAGAGTCCTCAAATAGTTGCCAGGGAGGCTAAGTAAGCGGCATTCACATCTCGTCAACGAAGCTCTTTTCTATGGAATTGCTCTAGTGCTTCACTTATATCTTTTTTAGCACGGTGTGCTTTACAATTTTTGAAGAAATTCTCTCTTGCTTCACTTAAATTAATTGAGAGAAATAAATATTATGCTCATGATCTTCACTTATATTTGTTTGAGCTTATCAAAAGCAACACATGAAAATTAGCTCCAAAGTGATAGATATCCAAGAAGGATATAATAAAAACTTTCATGAAGATCATTGGACAAAATAAACTTGATTCTAAGTAATAGTTTTGAGATATGATGATGTGATATGTGAGTCATCTTGATGAGTAATTATGCTTTAGTAAGAATAGTGGTGTTTAGGTTTGTGATTCCCTATGCAAGCATGAAAGTCAATAGTTGTGCAATGAAATTACATCCTACTTGTGGTGCATTATTCAGTGTTAATTATGCTCAATGCTCACTTATGAGATTGTTCGTTTCTTGGTTGGTCGCTTCTCAATCTTTTGCTAGCCTTCATTTTGCACTAAGTATGATCACTACTTGTGCATCCAAAATCCTTTAAACCAGTTTTGCCACATGAGTCCACTATACCTACCTATATGCGGTATTCCTTTGCCGTTCTAAGCAACTTTGTATGTGCCATCTCTAATTTTCAAAATAATTTTCTCTTTTGTGTGCTCGTACCGCTCACGAGGCGGTGAGGGGTGGCCAATATTTTCCATGCTAGATGTGTTATTCTCACGATGAGTGTTTATTCACTTGTCATTGCACGAGAGTAAGGCAAAGGTATTAGGGATGCTCAGTCCCGAAATGAAAAATGAATTTACTTTATGTTGTAAAATAATAAATTCCTTGGAAAGTGTTGGTATGGAGGGCACCCGTGGATATGGTTAGCAATGGAAAGTGAAAGTATGGTGGAAAAAGGAATAAACTTTATTTTCTGTTTGGGAACTGCCTATGATATATCTAGCATGGAAAGTGTTGGGAGCTCTAAGTCGTTTTCGTTGGTGGGAAAAGTATGCCTCTCAAAACGTTTTTTATCTCTCAATTTTCGCTTTGAGCTCTGGCACCTCTACAAATCCCTACTTCCCTCTGCGAAGGGCCTTTCTTTTACTTTATGCAATTTTTATTTTTAATTTGAGTCTCCATCTTATCTTATAAAGCACCAACTAGGAGGCACTATGATCGTACTTGAGCATTGGGTGTAGCTAATATGCAAGTGTGTTTCATGAATGGATCAATGATTGAGCATGATGGGCTAGGGATAACTTATTTTAGCGTTGATATTTTGAAAGACATGGTTGCTTGTTGGTATGCTTGAGTATTAAAGTCCTCATGTCAAAACTAGACTGTTGCTTTGAACCATATAAAAGTCCAAATGTCCATGCTACAAAAGAAAAGAGTTTATGATGAATATGATAGGTAGCATTCCACAACAAAAATTTCATTTTCAATTGCTACATCATCATGATAAGTTTTATGAGAAAGAGTTGCTGTTATGATGCTAGGAAAAGTGATTGGAATTATCATTGATCAAACTTATGCACTTTGCTAGCATTCACACTTCATAAAAAATTTCTTTTATCATTTACCTACTCGGGGACGAGTAGGAATTAAGCTTGGGGATGCTGATACGTCTCCAACGTATCTATAATTTATGAAGTATTCATGCCATGTTTACAACAATTTTATATGGTTATGATTTGCATGGAACTAACCCGGACTGACACTGTTTTCAGCAAAACTACCATGGTGTTGTTTTGTGTGCAGAAATGAAAGTTCTCCAAATGAGCTGAAACTTTTTGACGATTTTTTTGGAACAAAAGAGACCCCCGAAGCTTTGTGGGAGGGCCAAAAGAGCCACGAGGAGGGCACAACCCACTAGGGCGCGCCTGGTGGGCCTGCCTTGCCCCAGTGGGTTGTGCTCACCTCGAGGCCTATCTTAGCGTGAAACCAACGCCAAAAACTCCTATAAATAGAGAAACCATCAGAAGTTAACCTAGATCAGAAGTTCCACCGCCGCAGGCCTCTGTAGCCACCGAAAATCAATCTAGACCCTTTCCAGCACCCTGACAGAGGGGGAAATCATCACCGGTGTCCATCTTCATCATCCCGGCGGCCACCACGATGAGGAGGGAGTAGTCCACCCTCGGGGCTGAGGGTTTGTACCAGTAGCTATGTGTTTAATCTCTCTCTCTCTCTCGTGTTCTTGAGATGTCACGATCTTGATGTATCGCGGGCTTTGTTAATATAGTCGGATCATATGGTGTTTTACCCTCTTTATCTTGTTCTGATGAATTGAGTTTTTCCCTTAGTGATAGTGGCTAGAGAACTCTATCAATCACTATCTTATCTGGAAGTTTAACTCCCACTTGATTTAAGTGATTTTAGCACCCAGACATTCTGAGCACATGCTCACTAGTTGAGCTATTCTCCTCCATCTTGTTGGCAAAAGAACTTGTCATAGGTCTCACACCTCTCAACACAGGCATGAGCCTGAAATCCCAATTTCAGCTCTTGGAACATCTCATATGTTCTATGGTGTTTAAAACGTCATTGGAATCCCGATTCTAAGCCGTAATGCATGGTGCACTAAACTATCAAGTAGTCATCAGGATGTGTCTGTCAAGTGTTCACAACATCCATAGACGATGTTGTAGGGGTTTGCACATCGAGCGGTGCATCAAAGACATAAGCCTTCTGTGTAGCAGTGAGGACACTCCTCGGACTACGGACCTAGTCCGCATCATTGCTTACAATATCTTTCAACTTAATCTTTCTCTAGGAACGTATTGAAACAGGGAGCTACAAGGTGAGCTATTTATCTACAACATATTTGCAAAGACATTTTAGACTATGTTCATGATAATTGAGTTCATCTAATCAAATTATTTAATGAACTCCCACTCAGATAGACATCCCTCTAGTCATCTAAGTGAAACATGATCCGAATCGACTAGGTCGTGTCCGATCATCACGTGAGACGGACTAGTCATCAACGGTGAACATCTCATGTTGATCGTATCTTCTATACGATTCATGTTCGACCTTTCGGTCTTCCGTGTTCCGAGGCCATGTCTGTACATGCTAGGCTCGTCAAGTCAACCTAAGTGTTTCGCATGTGTCCCGAGGCCATGTCTGTACATGCTAGGCTCGTCAACACCCGTTGTATTCGAACGTTAGAATCTATCACACCCGATCATCACGTGGTGCTTCGAAACAACGAACCTTCGCAACGGTGCACAGTTAGGGGGAACACTTTTCTTGAAATTTTAGTGAGGGATCATCTTATTTAAGCTACCGTCGTTCTAAGCAAATAAGATGTAAAACATGATAAACATCACATGCAATCAAATAGTGACATGATATGGCCAATATCATTTTGCTCCTTTTGATCTCCATCTTCGGGGCTCCATGATCATCGTTGTCACCGGCATGACACCATGATCTCCATCATCATGATCTCCATCATCGTGTCTTCTTGAAGTTGTCTCGTCATCTATTACTTCTACTACTATGGCTAATGCTTTAGCAATAAAGTAAAGTAATTACATGACGTTTATGTTGACACGCAGGTCATAAATAAACTAAGACAACTCCTATGGCTCCTGCCGGTTGTCATACTCATCGACATGCAAGTCGTGATTCCTATTACAAGAACATGATCAATCTCATACATCACATATATCATTCATCACATCCTTTTGACCATATCACATTACAAAGCATATGCTGCAAAAACAAGTTGGACATCCTCTAATTGTTGTTGCAAGTTTTTACGTGGCTGCTATAGGTTTCTAGCAAGAACGTTTCTTACCTACGCGAAAACCACAACATGATATGCCAATTTCTATTTACCCTTCATAAGGACCCTTTTCATCGAATCCGATCCGACTAAAGTGGGAGAGACAGACACCCGCTAGCCACCTTATGCAACTAGTGCATGTCAGTTGGTGGAACCAGTCTCACGTAAGAGTACGTGTAAGGTCGGTCCGGGGCGCTTCATCCCACGATGCCGCCGAATCAAGATAAGACTAGTAACGGCAAGTAAATTGACAATATCGACGCCCACAACTGCTTTGTGTTCTACTCGTGCATAGAAACTACACATAGACCTAGCTCATGAAGCCACTATTGGGGATCGTAGCAGAAATTTAAAATTTTCTACGCATCACCAAGATCAATCTATGGAGTAATCTAGCAACGAGGGGAAGGAGAGTGCATCTACATACCCTTGTAGATCGATAAGCGGAAGCGTTCAAGTGAACGGGGTTGATGGAGTCGTACTCGTCGTGATCCAAATCACCGATGATCCTAGCGCCGAACGAACGGCACCTCCGCGTTCAACACACGTACGGAACAGAGACGTCTCCCACGCCTTGATCCAGCAAGGAGGAGGGAGAGGTTCAGGAAGAGAGTCCAACAGCAGCACGACGGTGTGGTGGTGATGGAGTGGCAGTTCTCCGGCAGGGCTTCGCCAAGCTCACGCGGAGGAGGAGAGGTATTGGAGGGGAGGAGATGCGCCAGGTTCAAGGGTGTGGCCGCCCTCCCACCCCTCCACTATTTATAGGTGGGGAGAGAGGGGGCCGGCCCCCCTTAGATACCATCTAGGGTTGGGGCGGTGGCCAAGGGGGGGAGGAGTGCCTCCCAAGTCAAGTGGAGGCCCTCCCCTTTAGGGTTTCCCCTCTCCCATGCGCATGGGCCTTGGGGGGCTCGTGCCCTTGGCCCATTAAGGTTAGGGCGCCCCCCTACAGCCCATGCGGCTGTATTGGACGTGGTGGAACATTTTCCGGACCTCCGGACCCCTCCGGAATCCTCCGGAAGCTTCCCGGTACAATACCGGAAAAAACTGAACTTTTCCCGGAACCCGAACAACAACTTTCCATATATAAATCTTTACCTCTGGACCATTTCGGAACTCCTCGTGACGTCCGGGATCTCATCTGAGACTCCGAACAACATTCGGTAATCACATACAAGTCTTCCTAATAACCCTAGTGTCATCGAACCTTAAGTGTGTAGACCCTACGGGTTCGGGAACCATGCAGACATGACCGAGACAACTCTCTGGCCAATAACCAACAGCGGGATCTGGATACCCATGTTGGCTCCCACATGTTCCACGATGATCTCATCGGATGAACCACGATGTCGAGGATTCAATCAATCCTGTATTCAATTCCCTTTGTCCAGCGGTATTGTACTTGCCCGAGATTCGGTCGTCGGTATCCCGATACCTTGTTCAATCTCGTTACCGGAAAATCTCTTTACTCGTTCCGTAACACATCATCCAGTGATCAACTCCTTGGTCACATTGTGCACATGATGATGTCCTACCGAGTGGGCCCAGAGATACCTCTCCGTTACACGGAGTGACAAATCCCAGTCTCGATTCGTGCCAACCCAACAGACACTTTCGGAGATACCTGTAGTGAACCTTTATAGCCACCCAGTTACATTGTGATGTTTGGCACACTCAAAGCACTCCTACGGTATCCGGTAGTTGCACAATCTCATGGTCTAAGGAAATGATACTTGACATTAGAAAAGCTTTAGCATACGAACTACACGATCTTTGTGCTAGGCTTAGGATTGGGTCTTGTCCATCACATCATTCTCCTAATGATGTGATCCCGTTATCAACGACATCCAATGTCCATGGTCAGGAAATTGTAACCATCTATTGATCAACGAGCTAGTCAACTAGAGGCTTACTAGGGACATGGTGTTGTCTATGTATCCACACATGTATCTGAGTTTCCTATCAATACAATTCTAGCATGGATAATAAACGATTATCATCAACAAGGAAATATAATAATAACCAATTTATTATTGCCTCTAGGGCATATTTCCAACAAACAAAGCACCGAACATCTAGTGGAATTACCAGATATCCGACGACTGTAGTGAGCCAAGGGTATAGATAAGCGAGCGAAGTGAGTAAGTACAGGAGGTACTGGATGAAGGAAATATGCCCTAGAGACAATAATAAAGTTGTTATTTATATTTCCTTATATCATGATAAATGTTTATTATTCATGCTAGAATTGTATTAACCGGAAACTTAGTACATGTGTGAATACATAGACAAACACAGTGTCCCTAGTATGCCTCTACTAGACTAGCTCGTTAATCAAAGATGGTTAAGTTTCCTGACCATAAACATGTGTTGTCATTTGATGAGCGGGGTCACATCATTAGAGAATGATGTGATGCACAAGACCCATCCGTTAGCTTAGCATAATGATCATTTACTTTTTTCTGCTATTGCTTTCTTCATGACTTATACATGTTCCTCAAACTATGAGATTATGCAATTCCCGAATACTGGAGGGACACCTTGTGTGCTATCAAATGTCACAACGTAACTGGGTGATTATAAAGATGCTCTACATGTGTCTCCAATGGTGTTTGTTGAGTTGGCATAGATCGACATTAGGATTTGTCACTCCGTGTATCGGAAAGGTATCTCTGGGCCCTCTCGGTAATGCACATCACCATGAGCCTTGCAAGAAATGTGTCTAATGAGTTAGCCATGGGATGATGCATTACGGAACGAGTAAACAGACTTGCCAGTAATGAGATTGAACTAGGTATGATGATACCGACGATTGAATCTCGGGCAAGTAACATACCGATGACAAAGGGAACAACGTATGTTGTATGCGGTTTGACCGATAAAGATCTTCGTAGAATATGTAGGAGCCAATATGAGCATCCAGGTTCCTCTATTGTTTATTGACCGGAGATGTGTCTCGGTCATGTATACATAGTTCTTGAACCCGTAGGGTCTGCACGCTTAACGTTCGATGACGATTTGTATTATGAGTTATGCGGTTTGATGAACCGAAGTTTGTTCGAAGTCCCGGATGAGATCACAGACGTAATGAGGAGTCTCAAAATGGTCAAGACATCAAGATTGATATATGGGAAGGTTATGTTTGGACACCAGAATGGTTTTGAAAAGGGTCAGACATTTTCCGGAGTACCGGGGGGTTACCGGAAACCCCCGGGGGGTTAATGGGTCTTCATGGGCCCTAATGGAAGAGAGGAGGCGGTGGCTAGGTGGATGCGCATGCCCCCCAAGCCCAATACGAATTGGACTAGGGTTGGGGGAGGGTGACCCACCTTTCCTTCTTCTCCTCCTTCTCTTTCCCCCTTCCCCTTTCTTCGAAAAGGAAAGGGGGGCGAATCCTACTTGGACCGGGAGTCCAAGTAGGACTCCCCCCCTTGGCGCGCCCCCTCTATGGCCGGCCTCCTCTCCCCCCTTTATATACATGGGAGGGGGGCACCCCAAAGACACACCAAGTCTTCTCTTAGCCGTGTGCGGTGCCCCCCTCCACAGTTACACACCTTGGTCATATCGTCGTAGTGCTTAGGCGAAGCCCTGTGGCGGTAACTTCATCATCACCATCGCCACACCGTCGTGCTGACAGAACTCTCCCTCATCCTCAACTGGATCAAGAGATCGAGGGACATCATCGAGTTAAACGTGTGCTGAATGCGGAGGTGTCGTATGTTCGGTGCTTGGATCGGTTGGATCGCGAAGACGTTCGACTACATCAACTGCGTTACTGAACGCTTCCGCTTTCGGTCTACGAGGGTACATGGACACACTCTCCACTCTCGTTGCTATGCACCTCCTAGATAGATCATGCGTGATCGTAGGAATTTTTTTGAAATACTGCATTCCCCAACAGTGGCATCCGAGCCAGGCCTATGCATAGATGTTATATACACGAGAAGAACACAAAGAGTTGTGGGCGATAATATTCATCCTGCTTACCAGCAACGTCTTACTTTGATTCAGCGGTATTGTTGGATGAAGCGGCTCGGACCGACATTACATGGCCGCGTTCATGAGACTGGTTCTACCGACGTGCTTCGCACACAGGTGGCTAGCGGGTGTCTGTTTCTCCAACTTTAGTTGAATCGAGTTTGACTACGCCCGGTCCTTGTTGAAGGTTAAAACAGCACACTTGACGAAAAATCGTTGTGGTTTTGATGCGTAGGTAAGAATGGTTCTTGCTAGAATCCCATAGCAGCCACGTAAAACTTGCAACAACAAAGTAGAGGACGTCTAACTTGTTTTTGCAGGGCATGTTGTGATGTGATATGGTCAAAATGTGATGAGATATAAATTGTTGTATGAGATGATCATGTTTTGTAATAGTTATCGACAACTGGCAGGAGCCATATGGTTGTCGCTTTATTGTATGAAATGCAATCGCCATGTAATTGCTTTACTTTATCACTAAGCGGTAGCGATAGTCGTAGAAGCAATAGTTGGTGAGACGACAACGATGCTATGATGGAGATCAAGCTGTCAAGCCAGTGACGATGGTGATCATGACGATGCTTTGGAGATGGAGATCAAAGGCACAAGATGATGATGGCCATATCATATCACTTATTTTGATTGCATGTGATGTTTATCTTTTATGCATCTTATTTTGCTTAGTACGGCGGTAGCATTATAAGATGATCTCTCACTAAATTTCAAGGTATAAGTGTTCTCACTGAGTATGCACCGTTGCTACAGTTCGTCGTGCCGAGACACCACGTGATGATCGGGTGTGATAAGTTGTACGTTCACATACAATGGGTGCAAGCCAGTTTTGCACACGCAGAATACTCAGGTTAAACTTGACGAGCCTAGCATATGCAGATATGGCCTCAAAACACTGAGAACGAAAAGTCGAACGTGAATCATATAGTAGATATGATCAACATAGTGATGTTCACCATCGAAAACTACTCCATCTCATGTGATGATCGGACATGGTTTAGTTGATATGGACCATGTGATCATTTAGATGACTAGAGAGATGACTAACTAAGTGGGAGTTCTTAAGTAATATGATTAATTGAATTTTAATTTATCATGAACTTAGTACCTGATAGTATTTTGCATGTCTATGTTGTTGTAGATCAATGGCCCGTGCTACCGTTCCTTTGAATTTTAATGCGTTCCTAGAGAAAGCTAAGTTGAAATATGATGGTAGCAACTACACGGACTTGGTCCGTAACTTGAGGATTATCCTCATAACTGCATAGAAGAATTACGTCCTGGAAGCACCACCAGGTGCAAAACCCACTGCAGGAGCAGCTCCGGACGTTATGAACGTCTGGCAGAGCAAAGCTGATGACTACTCGATAGTTTAGTGTGCCATGCTTTACGGCTTAGAACCGGGACTTCAACGATGTTTTGAACGTCATGGAACATATGAGATGTTCCAGGAGTTGAAGTTAATATTTCAAGCAAATGCCCGGATTCAGAGATATGAAGTCTCCAATAAGTTATACAGCTGCAAGATGGAGGAGAATAGTTCTGTCAGTGAACATGTACTCAGAATGTCTGGGTACCACAACCACTTGACTCAACTGGGAGTTAATCTTCCTGATGATAGTGTCGTTGACAGAGTTCTTCAATCACTGCCACCAAGCTACAAAAGCTTCGTGATGAACTATAATATGCAAGGGATGGATAAGACAATTCCCGAGCTCTTCGCGATGCTAAAGGCTGCGGAGGTAGAAATCAAGAAGGAGCATCAAGTGTGGATGGTTAACAAGACCAGTAGTTTTAAGAAGAAGGGCAAAGGAAAGAAGGGGAACTTCAAGAAGAACGGCAAGCAAGTTGTTGCTCAAGTAAAGAAGCCCAAGTCTGGACCTAAGCCTGAGACTGAGTGCTTCTACTGCAAAGGGACTGGTAACGGGAATCGAAACTGCCCCAAGTATTTGGCGGATAAGAAGGATGGCAAAGTGAAAGGTATATTTGATATACATGTTATTGACGTGTACCTTACTAATGCTCGTAGTAGCACCTGGGTATCTGGTACTGGTTCTGTTGCTCATATTTGCAACTCGAAATAGGGGCTATGGATTAAACGAAGATTGGCTAAGGACGAGGTAACGATGCACGTGGGAAATGGTTCCAAAGTCGATGTGATCACCGTCAGCACGCTACCTCTACATCTACCTTCGGGATTAGTTTTAGACCTAAATAATTGTTATTTGGTGCCAGCGTTAAGCATGAACATTATATTTGGATCTTGTTTGATGCGAGACAGTTATTCATTTAAATTAGAGAATAAAGGCTGTTCTATTTATATGAGTAATATCTTTTATGGTCATGCACCCTTAATGAGTGGTCTCTTTTTGTTGAATCTTGATAGTAGTGATACACATAATCATAGTATTGAAGCCAAAAGATAGAAGTTTAATAATGATAGTGCAACTTATTTGAGGCACTGCCGTTTAGGTCATATTGATGTAAAGCGCATGAAGAAACTCCATGCTGATGGACTTTTGGAATCACTCGATTATGAATCACTTGATGCTTGCGAACCATGCCTCATGGGCAAGATGACTAAGACTCCGTTCTCCAGAACAATGAAGCGAGCAACAGAGTTGTTGGAAATAATAAATACTAATGTATGCGGTCCAATGAGTGTTGATGCTCGCAGTGGGTATCGTTATTTTCTGACCTTCACAGATGATTTGAGCAGATATGGGTATATCTACTTGATGAAACATAACTGTGAAACATTTGAAAAGTTCAAAGAATTTCAGAGTGAAGTGGAAAATCGCCATAACAAGAAAATAAAGTTTCTACGATCTGATGGTGGAGGTGAATATTTGAGTTACGAGTTTGGTCTTCATTTGAAACAATGTGCAATAGTTTCGCAACTCACGCCACCTGGAACACCACAGCGTAATGGTGTGTCCGAACATCGTAATCATACTTTATTAGATATGGTGTGATCTATGATGTGTCTTACTGATTTATCGCTGTCATTTTGGGGTTATGCTTTAGAGACGGCTGCATTCACGTTAAATAGGGAACCATCTAAATCTGTTGAGACGACACCATATGAATTGTGGTTTGGCAAGAAACTCAAGTTGTCGTTTCTTAAAGTTTGGGGCTGCGATGCTTATGTGAAAAAGCTTCAATATGATAAGCTCGAACCCAAATCAGAGAAATGTGTCTTCATAGGATACCCAAAAGAGACTGTTCCGTACACCTTCTATCACAGATCCGAAGGCAAGATATTCATTGCTAAGAATGGATCCTTTCTGGAGAAGGATTTTCTATCGAAAGAAGTGAGTGGGAGGAAAGTAAAACTTGATGAGGTAATTGTACCTTCTCCCGAATTGGAAAGTAGTTCATCACAGAAATCAGTTCAAGTGAGTCCTACACCAATTAGTGAGGAAGCTAATGATGATGATCATGAAACTTCTGATCAAGTTACTACTGAACCTCGTAGGTCAACTAGAGTAAGATCCGCACCAGAGTGGTATGGTAATCCTGTTCTGGAGGTCATGTTACTTGACCATGACGAACCTATGAACTATGAGGAAGCGATGATGAGCCCAGTTTCCGCAAAATGGCTTGAGGCCATGAAATCTGATATGGGATCCATGTATGAGAACAAAGTGTGGACTTTGGTTGACTTGCCTGATGATCGGCAAGCAATAGAAAATAAATGGATCTTCAAGAAGAAGACTGACGCTGATGGTAATGTTACCATCTACAAAGCTCGACTTGTTGTGAAAGGTTTTCGACAAGTTTAAGGAGTTGACTACGATGAGACCTCACCCGTAGCGATGCTTAAGTCTGTCCGAATCATATTAGCAATTGCCGCATTTTATGATTATGAAATTGGGCAAATGAATATCAAAACTGCATTCCTTAATGGATATCTTAAAGAAGAGTTGTATATGATGCAACCAGAAGGTTTTGTCAATCCAAAAGGTGCTAACAAAGTGTGCAAGCTCTAGAGATCCATTTATGGACTGGTGCAAGCCTCTCGGAGTTGGAATATACACTTTGATAGTGTGATCAAAGCATATGGTTTTATACAGACTTTTGGAGAAGCTAGTATTTACAAGAAAGTGAGCGGGAGCTTTTTAGCATTTCTGATATTATATGTGGATGACATATTGTTGATCGGAATTATACTAAATTTCTGAATAGCATAAAAGGATACTTGAATAAGAATTTTTCAATGAAAGACCTCGGTGAAGCTGCTTATATATTGGGCATTAAGATCTATAGAGATAGATCAAGACACTTAATTGGACTTTCACAAAGCACATACCTTGATAAACTTTTGAAGAAGTTCAAAATGGATCAGTCAAAGAAAGGGTTCTTGCCTGTGTTACAAGGTGTGAAGTTGAGTCAGACTCAATGCCCGACCACTGCAGAAGATAGAGAGAAAATGAAAGTCATTCCCTATGCCTCAGCCATAGGTTCTATCATGTATGCAATGTTGTGTACCAGACATGATGTGTGCCTTGCTATTAGTTTAGCAGGGAGGTACCAAAGTAATCCAGGAGTGGATCACTGGACAGCGGTCAAGAACATCCTGAAATACCTGAAAAGGACTAACGATATGTTTCTTATTTATGGAGGTGACAAAGAGCTTGTCGTAAATGGTTATGTCGATGCAAGCTTTGACAATGATCCGGATGACTCTAAGTCACAAACCGGATACGTATTTATATTGAATGGTGGAGCTGTTGGTTGGTGCAGTTCCAAGCAGAGCATGTGGCAGGATCTACGTGTGAAGCGGAGTACATAGCTACTTCAGAAGCAGCAAATGAAGAGTCTGGATGAAGGAGTTCATATCCGATCTAGGTGTCATACCTAGTGCATCGGGTCCAATGAAAATCTTTTGTGACAATACTTGAGCAATTGCCTTGGCGAAGGAATTCAGATTTCACAAGAGAACCAAACACATCAAGAGACGCTTCAATTCCATCTGCGATCAAGTCAAGGAGGGAGACATAGAGATTTGCAAGATACAAACGGATCTGAATGTTGCAGACCCGTTGACTAAGCCTCTCTCACGAGCAAAACATGATCAGCACAAAGACTCCATGGGTGTTAGAATCATTACTATGTAATTTAGATTATTGACTCTAGTGCAAGTGGGAGACTGAAGGAATTGTGCCCTAAGGCAATAATAATGTTGTTATTTATATTTCCATATATCATGATAAATGTTTATTATTCATGCTAGAATTGTATTAACCGGAAACTTAGTACATGTGTGAATACATAGACAAATAGAGTGTCCCTAGTATGCCTCTACTAGACTAGCTCGTTAATCAAAGATGGTTAAGTTTCCTGACCATAGACATGTGTTGTCATTTGATGAACGGGATCACATCATTAGAGAATGATGTGATGGACAAGACCCATCCGTTAGCTTAGCATAATGATCATTTACTTTTTCTGCTATTGCTTTCTTCATGACTTATACATGTTCCTCAAACTATGAGATTATGCAACTCCCGAATACCAGAGGGACACCTTGTGTGCTATCAAACGTCACAACGTAACTGGGTGATTATAAAGATGCTCTACAGGTGTCTCCAATGGTGTTTGTTGAGTTGGTATAGATCGAGATTAGGATTTGTCACTCCGTGTATCGGAGAGGTATCTCTGGGCCCTCTAGGTAATGCACATCACTATGAGCCTTGCAAGCAATGTTTCTAATGAGTTAGCCACGGGATGATGCATTACGGAATGAGTAATGAGACTTGCTGGTAACGAGATTGAACTAGGTATGATGATACCGACGATCGAATCTCGGACAAGTAACATACCGATGACAAATGGAACAATGTATGTTGTTATGCGGTTTGGCCGATAAAGATCTTCGTAGAATATGTAGGAGCCAATATTAGCATCCATGTTCCGCTATTGGTTATTGACCGGAGATGTGTCTCAGTCATGTATACATAGTTCTCGAACTCGTAGGGTCCGCACGCTTAACGTTCGATGATGATTTGTATTATGAGTTATGTGATTTGATGAACCAAAGTTTGTTCGGAGTCCCGGATGAGATCACGGACGTGATGAGGAGTCTAAAAATGGTCGAGACATAAAGATCGATATATTGGAAGGTTATGTTTGGACACCGGAATGGTTTCAGAAAAGTTCAGACATTTTCTGGAGTACCTAGGGGTTACCGGAAATCCCGAGGGGGGGGGGTTAATAGGCCTTCATGGGCCCTAGTGGAAGAGAGGAGGCGGCTGCCAGGTGGAAGCGTGCGCCCCCCCAAGCCCAATCCGAGTTGGACTAGGGTTGGGGGGCGGCCCCCCTTTCCTTCTTCTCCTCCTTCTCTTTCCCCTTCCCTTCTTCGGAAAGGAAAGGGGGGCGAATCCTACTTGGACCGGGAGTCCAAGTAGGACTCCCCCCTTTGCGCGCCCCCTCTAGGGCCGGCCTCCTCTCCTCCCCCCTTTATATACGTGGGAGGGGCACCCCAAAGACACACCAAGTTTTCTCTTAGCCGTGTGCGGTGCCCCCCTCCATAGTTACACACCTCGGTCATATCGTCGTAGTGCTTAAGCGAAGCCCTGCGCTGGTAACTTCATCATCACCATCGCCACACCGTCGTGCTGACGAAACTCTCCCTCATCCTCAACTGGATCAAGAGATCAAGGGACGTCATCGAGTTGAACGTGTGCTAAACGCGGAGGTGTCGTACATTCGGTGCTTGGATCGGTTGGATCGCAAAGACGTTCGACTACATCAACCGCGTTACTAAACGCTTCCGCTTTCGGTCTACGAGGGTACGTGAACACACTCTCCCCTCTCGTTGCTATGCACCTCCTAGATAGATCTTGCATGATCATAGGATTTTTTTTGAAATACTGCGTTCCCCAACACCGGACATCCGGTAAATGCTGAATATCCGGTGGCCCAGGGAGCACCGGACATCTGGTAAGGACTAGAAGTCTGATAATATATATGTCATTTGGTACTGGAGAGGTTTACCGGATTTCCGGTGAGGACATCCGGTGGATTCGACTCTCGATAGGTTTATCGAACATCCAGTAGGGACAAGACATCCGGTGGCATAAGAGCGAATGGACATCCGGTGGCATAAGAGCGAACGTACATTCAGTGGCATAAGAGCAACCAGACATCCGGATACCACACTCCCATTAATTTTTGTGAAAAACCTTATCTGGTGGTGCCATTGGATTTCCGGCCGGAACCGGCCATCCCATAACGGAGAATAGACTGGACATCTAATGGAACTGAGAAAATAGGTATTTTCCTGAGTGCCTCTAAGAGTGGATTTTATGAACATAATCCCCAGGGTATTTTAGTGGGCGTATGTGTGTGGCCTAACTGAAAGATGTGACTGATAAGACTTGGAAGAAACCGTGGGTTTTGAGAAAATCTTCCATGAGCCCCGATGATCCCATCTTAATAGCGTGGGACCCCTATACTCAAGAATAAACCGAAACCCTACATTGCGTATCTTTGTTTCTTTGTCTTTGAGCAATATGAGTCATCCACACACCTGTTGTTCCACGGGGACTAAACCTATGATATACTTGACAAACATGATTAGTTCCCTATATGTGTGTTGTCATCAACATCAAAATATGGTTAAGGGCATGACTGCACTTTCACAAACCCTAGCCGCCTTGTCCCTTCTCCTCGCCTTGCCTCCTCTAGCCAGCTCATCCCCTCTTCATGACAATGTTGTTGCATTGGGGCGCAACTTATTGGCCGAACGTCCTCTCAGACAAGA